>NW_017805698.1:2753207-2768827 GCF_001891065.2 Hippocampus comes | reverse complement strand
CGGGCGGGCGGACGTGTGCGTGCGTGTGCGTGCGTGTGCGCGCATGGATTTCTTCACCACCAAGGGCAGAAATAACTCGAAAGTGCCTTTTTTATAGGTGTAAAGTAATGCAAAGCTTGACTCGGGACAACTATGGAAGCTGTGGTGTCCAACCGAAGGGAAAAAGGCCAACACAGCTGGTTTAGTTTGAGTGACAAAGTGGGCCGTGACACGTGCGTGTGCGTGCGTGTGCGCGCATGGATTTCTTCACCACCAAGGGCAGAAATAACTCGAAAGTGCCTTTTTTATAGGTGTAAAGTAATGCAAAGCTTGACTCGGGACAACTATGGAAGCTGTGGTGTCCAACCGAAGGGAAAAAGGCCAACACAGCTGGTTTAGTTTGAGTGTTGCTGAAGAAACAACACCGTTGTATAGGTGGGGGGGAATGGAAAGAGGCAAAAGTGAAGTGATGTCTTTGAGAGCCTCGACTGATATGTTCAAAGAGAAAAGTGAGGGCTAGTGATTAATGAGATGACTTGCTAGCCGTGATGCTGACTAAACGGCCCGGAATAAAAATCAGATGGTCTCGATGACAAGATTGGTGGTGGGCTTGAGAAGAGGGGCTTTCGCACATTTGGAAAGTTGGACATGATGATTGGAAATTGTGTAGATCAAGTGGAGACACTAACCCCAAAGCCACTTCTAACTGGGGTTGGTGCGTACAACACGTGTCAGAATGATTCATTATTTTTGTTTTATTTCAGTTGCAGATGAAATCCCTGTAGGATCCCTGGTTGAAAACACTGCAGGTGAGGGAACCTTCTATAAATTACACCTTCAAAAAGGCAACACACACTCACACATATCCTGGGAGATGTATTTATTTGTTTATTTATTTATTGATGGATTTACACTTTTTCATAGTTTAATGTTGAATACAAACGTGTAGTCTAGATTTCTCCAATATCTTATATGAAGCTGTCGTAACTCATTGTCTTTTGTGGTGGGTACCACCAAATCCTATGAAAAGTTCAACATGTACATGTAACGACTGCTACGCCCGCTAAATGTTTTCCCCTTCATAGTTTAAGCCCAAAATTACCTCTGAACACCTTCTAGGCCCAAACACATATGTACATTCAGAAGGCATCACGCCTTGAGTTCCCCGACCATGCTTGAAGACTCACAACATCCTTATCTCAAATCATCTTTCTGCACTGAAAATAATGCAAATACCATGAGTACGTTACAGAAAAAAAACTGAATGAGAAAACCATCACTCTTCAATATTTTCTTTCTCGAAATATACCACAATGACTTACTTCAATAGATAGTAAAGAAACATTTCGCCATTTTTTTTTACTTCGATTCTATGGGCATTGTGTGGCTTCTTCTGGTGTGCATGCCTTAGCCGCCTGGGGGCCGTAGAATACACCTATACGGAAATGTACAGCACAATACAACAAATCGTTATTTATACAGCGCTTTCAAATGCCAAAGTGCCACTTGTTAAATGAGATGAGTTCACTGCCACCATATAGCGCTCATAGACGGCGCTCATATCTCAAGTCACCACTGTAAATAAAAGTGTAAGTCAGTTTACCTGTGAAAATACTAAACCTGTCTGACCCTAATTCAAAGTGAAAAGAAAAAAAAAAACCGATTTGCAGTTGGCTTTGAAATCCATGAATAACCGGGGCCTCTAACTCTGAGCTCCAATATAACGGTGGACTACGTTGCTGCACTGTAAGAGCACTGAATTTTCCTTCCTGTCGAGTGCCTCAGCCTTCATGGAAAATACCTTTTCAGCTTTTTTCCACATTCTGCTTTGTCCTCAGCTTTAAACTCGTTATTATATTTGATTTAAAAGGTCCATACCCATTAACAAAGGCGAGTTAGCACGAAAGCCTAATGTGCATTACGGCAAAATCATGGGAGGAATGGAACATGTGCTTTATAGAACTGAAACGCAAATAAAAACAAAATGACTTTCTTCTAACTGCTGAACAGATGAGGGCAAAACACGTTTATGGAACCTTTTACCAACATTAGTTTGGACCTGTTTCTTTAATCCTGTTGCATATTTGATATGCCAGAGTTTGGGAAAGTGGTACATTGTTTGGTGGATGGGTTTGAACATAATAAGTGAATCTCTGAACATGAAGAGGTACAATTAAAAAGTAGAAACGCAGGATTTAGACTCAGGAGTCTACAATATGTTCGATTATATGGCTTTTTGCGTGCTGGAAAATATTGACCTTATTGTTATTATTCTTATTATTCATGGCATCCGCACACAACTCAGCTCACTTGCATTTCTGATCCAATTCTTTTTGAGATTTACCAGGACTTTTGTTAAATATGGATTTGGTAAAAGAGTGGGCAGTGTTGGGTGGGCTCTTGTGGAAAATATCAGCAGCTTTGAAATAGTCATTTATGGGAATTTTTTCTTTTACATCCAGCGACGATTTTTCCACCTCCACACCCCAAAAGGCAACACACATTTGATGATCATCCTTTCCATATGGTCTTCTGATGATGATGATGATGATGATGATGATGGAAATTCTGCATCATGCATTGGAAAATAATTCATTCCACATTATATTGTAATTTAGCAGAGTCTGAGATGGGGGAGTGTCATAAATGGCAGTTCTCATTGCATATGAATTCTCTCGCGTTAATGTAATATTAGACCGTATAGAAATTCAATACAGCGCGGTCCGGAAATGTGTCGACTGATGTGCATCATATTCACGCGGTCGACCAGCGATCCCGCGTCACAATGATTCAGATGATTGCGCTTATCGTTTCTAATAGATAAAGCATGAAATCAGCACTGATATTTTATCATCCAAATCTTTTTTTTCAACTGCAGTTGGTGTCTTTCCTGAAGCCACTTTAAATAGGGCAGAGCTTTCTGTTCAGCATATTGCTGATGGGACAAAAAAAAACAAGTAGTTACAGTTATCTTTCTTCTTTCACCATGTTCGTAGAAACAGCCCAGAGCTTTGTGTGTGCATGCCTAATGAGCATATGAATATGTGGATAAATGTATTCAGCTATGCACAAAAAGTCCATTTTAAATATGTGTCAGAATGTTTTACCAGACGGTGGAATAAAACACTCAGCACAAGTCCAACCGATCCATTTTATAATGACCTTTTCGCAGACCTACTATTTGGAGTAAATACTTTTCAGCTTTGGGTTTAATGTTGAGTTTTTAATGCCTTCTTCTTCCCCAATTATTTCTTCCTCCACCCACCACTAATGTCCTCACTCTTGTGCTCTTAGTTGCCCTCG
Organism: Hippocampus comes; assembly: GCF_001891065.2. Taxonomy (NCBI): domain Eukaryota; kingdom Metazoa; phylum Chordata; class Actinopteri; order Syngnathiformes; family Syngnathidae; genus Hippocampus; species Hippocampus comes. The sequence goes on along the minus strand of NW_017805698.1, from coordinate 2,765,545 downwards.
CACAGTCTTTTTCTTGCCAAAACCATTCAGGCTTAGAGGCTGACAATCAGGCGGAGGGGCTTAGAATGAACAACGGCTCCCTGAAAATGTGTTTGTACGTGATGCTGAGGGAGACTGGTGCAGCCCATTGTCTGAATCTCTCCCTGGTGCAACTTTGACTTTGATGACAGTCACATACTGCCTAGAGTCTGCCCAAAAAAAAAAAAAAAACATCTTGAGAGAGTCATGTCTCACTGTATCCTCGTGCCTCTGCAATTGTTTACTACCATCCGTCAACTCTTCTTCTTTTTTTATGGATTTGTCTTCGCCTTTTAGTCTATCGTTTCCTTGTCTTGCTGGTTCTTGCCGACTTTGCTTAGGATTCACGCTAAAACCCACCTAGTTTGGCTTAAATGGATTGACGTATTGATTTGAGAGAGCGAGAGAGCCAGCAAGAGGGTAGTCTATCTTTGTAAGTCTCTCCGGCTGTGTACACGTGTATATTACTGCACATTAGCGCTTCTCAACACTCCGTAGACACGCAGTAGAAGTAGCTCAACTTCTTTGTATTGTGTGTCTGTTTGCAATAGAAAACCTTTTGTTTGCCCACATATCTTCCTTAAAGTGGCACACACGGTTCAGGAGCTCTCTTGGCTTTTGCCTTGTATAGCGAATGCCCCTTGACCCCTCTCCATCTTCCCCAGTAAGCCAATAAAAGTGAGCAGTAATCAGTAGATGGTCAGCAGTGTCCTTTTGTGCCGGCACACCCATTTATCTCTATCAGCTGCTTCGCAGTTATCAATGACATGTGGGTGTATAATATACGTTATGATGCTTGAAAGAGAAAGGCAACAAGAGAGGGAGGCCATTTGTTTCTGTCCTGATTTGTCAGGAACTTCCCATAAGATGGATTCATTTATAAACAGCTGTGTTTGTCTAAGGAGGATTGGATTGACATGTTTGTATACATTTGATGCAATAGTGGTCCTTGATGTACATGCAGCGCGGATTCTGAAATAGTCTATTTAAAAACAAAATGACAGAAAAGTAGTCTTAACGAAATGTTTTGAAAGTGAAGTTTCAACTTTACCACCCCCAAAAAAAGACCCTCGCCACAGACATGCAAAATGCAGATTTTGCTTCAAGTACTTTGATGCAAGCAGTGCGAGAGAGTACTGGTCAACCACACGAGGGGGAAGAAACACGCAGCGGCTGGTGATCACTGCAGAAGCAAGTCACTCAATTGCAGAAGATGATGGCGTGACTGCAGTTTCTTCCTCCTTACTGACATAGACCGGTGGTGCTGCGGCGACTACAATCTTAACGGTAAAGCAGATGAACTTGGTCGCATCAAACGTAACAGAATTTCTGAAAGCGAAAGTCTTGTGGACATTGAAGTGATGAACTCCAACAACACCGACAAGTTGTCAAAACTCATCGCTTGTCTTTTCCAGATGCGAATCTGCACCGCTAGATTTCTAGATTTGCATGTGGTGAGGGGGGAGAAAAAATACTATATGCAGTTTATTATGTTGATATAAAATGAATACTTTGATCTGGGCAATCAGGAGATTGTATTCTTAGCTTGAAAGCACATTTTTGTTCTCTCTTGTTCTCTGATGGCTCATCAGTTTATTTTATTGATGACTGTGTTCATGTTGGCGTTGTTGCAATTGTAACATGACAAAGTGTATCAAGATGGATCTGCGGTTTGATTTACTTGTTTGTTTGCTTTGTGCGCATCAATGATTTTCAGTGGTCCGATGAAATTTGTTAATTTTTCAGTCTTGGAGATTAAGTGAGGCTATGGAGAAGTGAGTGAAAAGATTTGCATATGTATCTTTTGTTTTTTTCTTTACTGTTTGTTCACTGTTGTAAAACCAAAGTATCATGATCTGAAATTGATACATTCTTACTATATTGTAAGAGATAACAATGCAATACATTTCAATATCATTATCATTCAAATATTCTTAAATATCCCAGACCAACTGTATGTCCTCAGATCACTACAAGGTTTCTGGATTTTTTGGGGGGAGTATTTTTCCTAATTTACTGTAAGGAGGTTATTAGAAACATTTAAACTCGGTTAATGGGATTTCCCGTCAGGGACTAATAACTGAAGTGTTCTTACTCTCAGAAATTGCCCAGGGCCAATGAAACATAAACTGCTCATTGCACCATAATCCTGCACTTGTTTTTTTCGGTGTGATTTAAGATGTGAATTAGAAGTGGAAAGATGTAATCTAAAATTCATGTTGTGGAACTAGAGCTATCAGATTAAGGATCATCTTGATACAAGGGATTGTTTCTAAGCATCTACACAAGCCTGCTATCACTTCTTGTACTAACAGTTTGTTCCTCGAGGCACGGATGAAGTGAAGAATCCATTGATGTTCAAATTTTACCACTAAGCGGTGCAAAAGGAGCAAAAGGCTAGGCTAGCTAACCCAAATGGATTACGATTGGCAATTTCAGTACCTCAATGAATCTCAGGTATGTTTTTTGGAGAATGAGTACAGATGAGTAGGAAAGAAATCCCGCCACTCAGGAGTCCCCTCTTAACTAATGGGACACCAACTCCTACACTTGGCCTATTAGATTGGAATTTGAAATATGGTGCCTCCCTCTGAAAGGTACCACAAGGAGAGGAACTATTCTTATTTGGAGTGAAGCCCAACACTACGTCAAATGCTGCAGACGTGCATTATTGTTTGATTGAAATCAAGCCGCCAGTTCAACACTTTTGCTTTCCGTCACAATAATCCATTCTTCCAGCTCAGTGAAGACAACTGAATCGACAAGATATATATTTTTAACATGTTCCCAAGAAGCTGTTCCCTGTTGAAAATTCTTTATTTTTGCCCACCAATGATACATTACTCAACTTCAGCAACAGATAACCCATCTACTACTATAATCTATAATACGCTAAATATAGCCTTATATTTTTTGGAAGGCAATGTTTAGATTGTTTCTTTGAAATGGATCAACGAGCTCCATCAGGTTGGTCTCAAGGAGCTCGTGTTGTGGATTGGCTGTTCAGGTTTCCTTGACTTGGCAGCACCTGGCGGAAAGGACATTTAATTCAGGCCCAACTCGTTTGTTGTCTCACCGGCTGCTTTACAGATACAGAAACAGCATGAACAGGAAGAGTGAACAGTTGGGTGGGGACCTTTTACAACTAAAAAAAACAAAATAGGTGGAGTATGTTGGAAGTTGCAGTTCTCCAACACAGACGAGTGGTAAGTGGCAAGTTAGTGTCATATGTGCACACTTTCGCGTGCTGACGTGATTGTATTTCACACTCGGTCACAATAAGATACCCACAGTTTATTTGTTCCGGTTGTCTTTTGCATTTGAATGTGGAAAGGCTAAGCTTGGACTCTCAGTCTGTAACTAAGCTACATCTCAGTTTAAGAGACTCCTTTTAGTGTGTTTTGACATTCTTGGAGCGAGGATTGTTGTTAGTTAGGTCTGCTGGCTCTGTTGCTGCAGTGTGTTGTTAAGCTGCTCCTTCGTGTAATTTTGACTTTGAAAGTACCCTATTGCCTTGATGCCAACCAAATAGCTTTGGAATAGCTTGGCAGGCCATCTCATTGTATTTTCTTTTCAGGACTCTATTTTTTTTTTCATTCTCTCCTACTTCCTCTCTCGTTGTCACGCTCCTCTTCTCTCTTTAATTTCTCATGCTCTTTGTTTCTCTTTCTGTGCCATCGTCTTCGTGTCTGTTTTCCTCTGCCAGTCCCCTATTCTCCCCCTTTCCAACTAATCACTTGTTCCGTCATGTCTCTCTCTCGTTCCCACTCTCCCACCAAAAGCAGCTTAATGCTATCATCTTACATTTGGACTGCAGTAATTACATTTATGGCACAAATCCCGCCATGAACAAATACTTTGTGTTGGAGAGCAAGTGTGTTTGAGTGACAACGTAACAAACCGCTTAAGAGAGGTTTGTGTCGGATATCTTAAACTAAAGATATTAATCCTCAAGAATTGTTGATCCCCAGTTCCACCTGGCTCCCTGTCATATTCCGACCACTGTTCGGCATTCGTAAATGTACATTCATTACATAACAAATAGATGGTTTGATGGCTCAACTCCCACTAAATGCATTTTTTGTTTTTGCTTCAATTTTTCATGATTTGAACTCAACAGATCGAAGACATTTCCTTTGTCCACAAAAGGCTTTTTTTTTCTCTCAAATATTGTTGCACATTGTCTAAATATGTGTTACTCAGCACTTCCCCTTTGCCAAAATATTCCATTAACTAGCGAGATGCTGTTTGGAGTAGATTTATCCTTTTAGGTAGCCTGAGGCACACCTGTGCAATAAAACGGGAGTCCCAACAGGTATTGATTGTTTTTCTGTCCTTGGTCTTTATAAATTTGAGCTACAATTCCATTTCGGATATGATGTTCAGCGAAATACTTTTGTTTCATAACATTGATGCTGTGAATTCATGATATAATAACTACAAATGAGGTTGATAGTCGGTTGAATCTTTTCTACAAGGCAGCAGCTAATTGTCGTATTATGTTCATAAATATCCTGCCTATTGTCTACATTAAATTATAATTATAGTCGGCATCTGGACATAATGTGTGGTGTGTTTATGGATGGGAGCATCACCAGTCACAGCCCCTGTCCATCTCGCCTGCCAGCAGCCAAAGGACATTATGCATTCATGCAATCTGTGTGTGGGTGGGCCAAAATTGATGCAGCAGTCACGTCGTCATCAGCCTTCTAATCTCAGGACAAAATAGACACACATACAAACACCGCAAGACCAGTCATGTGTATAGGGAATCATTATCTTAAGTGATTCTGCTTTAGCTATCATGAATCAAAGTGACATCGAATCGACAATCTGCAGCCATCAACTGCGTTTGTGTGCCTGTGTGTGCGCCCACGTGTGTGTGTGCGTGCATAATGTTAACCTGTACAAATGTATTTTGAGCTGGCAGCAGGCCGAGTCTTGCTCACCACTTTCCATTTTCCCCACCTTCCTCTCTGTCACCATGTTCTCGAGAATAAACTTGATTTGCTCCCTCCTTGATGTTATTCCTCCCATCAGTTTTGTCCAATGTAAGGTGCAAACCACAAAACATCTCTTGCTTGCTACAAGAGTCACACTATTAACCATTTAATTACAGACATTTCTTATTTGGTGAATATCCACACTCCCACCCAGTCACTGAAAAAAACAACACCCCTGATTGCAACTGTTTTCTTTCTTTTTTTTTTTTTAAACATCTGATCGTGTTAAAACTTTGCAATCCAGTCTGTTACACACTTCACATCACCTTTGTATCTGCCAGATGGTCCAACTTACACCTACAATCTCCTTGGCTTTGGATATTTCTTTGCAATCGACTACAGTTCCGTTCGTCATTCCTTCTGCTGCTCCCCTTCCTCCCTCAGTAATATCTCTCAATGCAGCAATGATGGATAGCGAAACCCTTTGGCTCGAGAAAACACATCCATCACAAACTCAACAATGCCACAGTAAACTTGATCACAGTTTTGGTTCCATGGCACAGTTGCTCTAAAAAGGCCATCCATGCCGTAGTCTTTGACTCCTGGCCAGCCTGTTCTGTATTTTTGTCCCCATCTTAATCTCCACCAGACACAATTGCACTGAGTGTTTCGTATTTGACAATCTGTTTTTGTTTGTTTTGTTTTTTTGTCTCTATGAAATTGCAGCATTTTAACAACTGAAGCACAAGCACACATCTTCATAACTGTACCTTTGTGTTTGACTCCTCTCTTTTAGCTCCACAAACCCCTGCTGGACTTGGTCCCACTCTGGGCTTGAAAAAGTCCTGTTCACTGGAGAGTTTGCAAACTGCTATGTCTGAAGTTAATAGAAAGATTGAACTCCTACCTTTCCATCGCCCTCGTCCAAATATGGGCAGAGGAAGAGGTTGCAACGAGAGCTTCAGGGCAGCTATCGATAAGTCCTATGACGGGCCACCCGATGACGATGACAGTAAGTTTAATTTGCCGGAAACCGCAGTAAGTTTGAAACAAACTAATCAATGTGTGTAAAATTCTTTACAATGTTGGCGGCTTCAGAACCTTGGCAACTAGTTACACTGCCATCGCAGCTAGTGTTCTTGTGCTTAGCATGTTTCTCTCATAGCGGTGAGGTGTGGAAACCGCTGGATGGATAGATGCAATCAATGGTGCTACTGCTGACATTTTTAGCATACATACAAACTGCTCATAGCAGTGTGAATCAACATGAAGTATCCATCCATCCATTTTCCGATCCGCTTTATCCTCACAAGGGTCGCGGGGAGTGCCGGAGCCTATCCCAGCTGTCTTCAGGCAGTAGGCGGGGGACACCCTGAACCGGTTGCCAGCCAATTGCAGGGCACACAGAGACAAACAGCCATTCACGCTCACACTGCCACCTAGGGACAATTTAGAGTGTTCAATCAGCCTGCCATGCATGTTTATGGAATGTGGGAGGAAATCGGAGTACCCCGAGAAAACTCACGCAGGCTCGGGGAGAACATGTGAAGTATCAACATTTTAGACAAACACAACAATGGTGTCTCTGGACAACATTTTGCCACAACTCACTGCAGTTTTTTGACTTTGTCCTTATCATTGAGGTAGAAATGATTTATTATATAACAATTAATTATTTGGGGATTTGGACATAGCCATGATATCTTACCCGTGTTTAATAGTTTGCAGTGTTTATCCTGCATGTCCTCACTGCTCCTCTTTTTTCCGCTTCTTTGACCTAGTGATCAATGTATACTTACTACTTTTCATCCATTTTCCGTGTATGCCCCCTTCACTTTTTTGTCGACCTAGAAAAAGGATTTTTACCAGAATACCACAACGCTGTCAACACAAACAGTATGAAGCAATGCAGCAGATTGCCCTTCAGCATATGATTCAATATTTAGTCGGGCTTTAGCTTCAAATATTTATTCAGGAGGTAAACACTATCTGCTTGGTTTGTTTCATTGTGAGGTGTGGCTCAATTCCCAGTGGTGTTATTAGCAGCAAACTCTTATCAGTCACCACCAGAGTAATGAGATGGCCTGTTTCAGATCACTACACTACACACAGGATGGGCCTAATAGGGCATGTCAACACTGCACACACGCACTGGCCCTGTCTGTCACCGTGCTTCTAATTGTTCAAAACTTTTGGAAGCCGCTGTTAATTGACAGAGAACAGACCTTGAAAGTGCCCTCACAATGATGCGCTTCAGAATTTCAGAAACAATATTTGCTTAGGTATGGTAAATATTGTACTAATGACAGATGATTGGACATGGATACTGATTTTATTCATGCTGTCAAGTGTAAGCATGCTGGAATTTGTTTTCGGGAGTGGGTCAACAGCAAACTAAGACAATATACTTGAATATACTTGAAGAGATGCATCAACTGTGTTCTCAAGTGTGGCTGTATTTTTTTTTTTTACTTTTAAGAACACCTGTTTTACTCTTGTTTTTCCATATCTCTGTTGGGTAATAAAGCATAGTGCTGAGGTATTTGTTCATTTTCTGTAACACTTGTCCTCATCAGGGTCGTGGTTAAGTAGTAGCCTTGCCCAACTGATTTGGGTTAGAAGCAGCATCCATTCACACCTGTGGACATTTGACAGTCTTCAATGACCCTAACATGCACGTTTTTCGAAATGAAGGAAACAGGAGTTTGCTAAGAAATCCCTCACAAGCACGGAAAGAACATACAAACGTCACGCAGGAATGCCGGAGCTCTCATTCGAGCCCCAAACCTAAAAACTGTTAGGCAGATGTGATATACACTTAAAAACCATGCTGCCCTTCCGAATATATGCTGTTACTTCAACATTAGCCAACAGCCACAGTGTTTTGGGTCAACAAAGTGACATTGATTTTCAAGGGTGTTTAACTGCTGCAAATTTGGTATTTGATCGTTAGAAACACACCAGTGCCTTTTAGTTCGCCGATTCCACACTGTCCAGTTCTCATTGTGATTCCGATATCTTCTGTTCTAGATGCATCAGAGCAAAGTTCAGGACGGGAAACGCCAGCAAGTAGCTCTTCGCGCCAAGGGCTAGGGGATCCAGTGGAGGAGAAAACTAAAGTGGACAAGAAAAAGAAAGTCAAAACTAAGAAGAAGGATAAGAACAGAGGCAAAGGAAAAGAAAAAGAGAAGAAAAAAGCAGAGGAATCTGAGGAGACTGAAAAGAAGTCTAAGAAAATAGGCTTTGGCCTGTTGCGGTGAGATTTTTTTTGCCATATCTTTTTCATAATATTTGTTCATGCATTGAGAGTGAACGTTTCTTACGTATGTCAGTGGGTTTAAAATAACAGCTTGACACTTAAACTGATGAATGTCCCTGCTAAGATACAATAAAGTAAAAAAAAAAAAAATGACAGCACGTCTGCATGTTGAGTGATTGTCACAGGTGTCAGGCACAACAAGCAATTGATTGCAAGAACTGCCAGAATCACAATAAATTGATTAATCCACTTGAACTTGCTCCACTACCACCAGAGCCCGATCAACATTTTATTTCTTTTGCCTTCTATGAGCTTCCGAAGTTATTTAGTTGGGCCACAAAACAGTTTGACATCAAGGTCGGTCAGAGCAACAAGAGTTCATTTTTGTAAATCAATCCGGACAACTCTGAACAATTTATTTCTCGTTGCTTTTGGAATGTGCAGCATGGAGTGCTGGCTTTTTTGGACTACCACTTTGAAAAAGTAGTTTTGGTTTCGGACAATGTCAGCCCAGGGCACCACGTTAGGCAAATGGTTGGCACATAGGTGTCAAATTCCAATCCTGGAAGGCCACCGTCCTGTATGTTTTCCATCTCCCCCTTCCTTTTGCAACACAACTGATTCAAATGAACAAGATCGATATCAGGCTTCTGCAGAGCTTGCTGATGAGAGATGGAAAACATGCAGGACAGCGGCCCTCCAGTACCGGAGTTTGACACCCATGGTTAGCACATCTGCCTCACAGGTATGATATTTTTGCGTTTTAACCTGTTTTTCGGCATTCCTGTGTGGTGGTCCATGTTCTCTACTACTTGGCTCTCTGTCAACATTCCAAAGGCATGCGTTTAGCTTCATTGTAGATTCTAAATTACACATACTATAGGTGTGAATGTGAATCTGAATGGTTGTTTTACGAGATGTGCCCTGCGATTGGCTGGTGCCTAGTCCAAAGTAAGATGGGATAGGCTACGGTCACCGTGACTCTGATGAAGGAAACCGCTTGAGAAAATGGATGCATGGACAACGTTTGCCAATTGGACTGCAACCATATTGGCACGTGACACATGAGCGGGAATTAGATGCACGCCTTACATGTATGTTTTTGTTTTCCCTCAATGTTTCAGATTCCAGTACCATATACAGTTTTAACACTGTATATCTTGCATTCGCCTGGTGCGCCTTTTTAACGTGCCCCATTCAGTACAGAATAATGTCAGCTAAGATGATTTGGAATTCAGGATGTGTAACCTCTTTTTTTCAGTCAATGCAAATAAACAAGCACAGTATGTGATCACCCCATCCACTCATATTGCACACGTCAACACACCAAGCACTTACCCCTGTGAAGCGTTGTCACGTGTTCACGAGCACACAAAGACCACTCTAAGAGCGGTGCCCCAATTTCTTTAAGAGGTGCTTAAAATTATCTGTTAGAGCTATTCGGTGTGATTAACTCACACTATCCGAATCTTTCAGTGTGAGAGGCAGAATACAGTAGGCACATACAGAGTCTGAATAGGCCTACTGTTTCTATTTACAATGTGGACTCTATACCCTGATACCAGGTATTTGTTTCTCGAAGCATGATTGTTATTGAACTGGGATTTTCACATGACCATTACATTGATACACATCTGTAGAAAAGCATATGCTGTAACGCGATCTCTAAATCACCTTTGCTTAGAAAACTGTCTCGGTGAAGTACAATGAGTCTTTCAAAAAAAACAACAAAAAAAACCCATCTGGCAGAGCCACATTGGGCCCCACAGTTGCTATTTATATCGAAATATATCCTTCCTATACTGCTATGTTGGAACAACACAAACTAAATTGGGCAAGTATGCTAGTATGTTTTTTTTTTTTTTCTAATTCAAAGTTGACGCCAGTGGTGACGAAGGGAAAAACATATTCACAAAGGTGAAAATGGAATCGTTCCGGTTAAATAAACAAAATCAGAGTTATATGAATAACGGAATGGACTCTGAAAAATGAACTCCATGGATAAATATGCAGAGACACAATGACATCTTTTTCATCATATTTGTTCATGCATTGAGAGTAAACGTTTCTTACGTATGAGCAATGACATTCCAACACCTGTGTGTGTTTCAATGCACTACATGTTTGCAGTGTGGTTGAGAGAGGAAAGTAATTTCATCTGTGCTGTATGTTGCACATAAAGCATATTTGACTATAAAACTGACTTGACTTGACTACTCGAAAGCCAACTCGAGCATTTGAACTTTATTTGGGGTTAATCATAGGCGCTCGAAATGGTGGCAGGTGTGTGTTGATTCCCATTTAACATGATTGGTTTGTTCTGACCACAGTCATGTCCCTATTTGTAATTGTGTGAACAGATGTGCGTCTATTATCTCTTATTTTGTTATTGAGATGTACAGGTTTTAGGTCTGAAAAAGATCATAAATGATTCACTGGCACGGAACGGAATTCTGTCGTAAACCGTGCATCCCCCCCAAAGAATACAGTATTTTGAGACCTTTATATTTAATCTCATTTTAATGGTGGTCTTTTTTTTGTGCCTCTTGCTGTAGCTCAGCCCTGTAGCACAGTAATCTTAGAATCATTCAAAATGTTCCTGACTTTCTTTTCCCTCAAGCCTCAGCTCTCTATCTGCATTTGATTGCATGTAATGGTTAGAGACTAAGAGGGCAAATTGACGCTGCTCAGAGTTCCATCTCGGCCGAGACCTGCCACATTCGCTCTGGGGTAAATGTGTACCATAATGCACTGAAGGCAGTGATATAGTCAGACGTATTCCTAATGCGTCTGGTTTTTGGTGCGATTATATTAATCATATTTAGTAATCACACTTTTTGCTTTTACCCGCAATTACCGTTTCATTTTTTTCGTGCGCCATCTGAAAAGAAAGGAAATAGAGTGCATTTTTTTTCTTTCTTGATGGACTTCTCAAAGTATTGCTCAAATAAAGCCCACATTAACAGAAAGACTTCAATGCAGATCCATTTTAATTCACATTAACTCATTAAAATGAAAGTGGACAGCTGGCTCTGTCAACTAGACTGCTGCCATCTGCCAATCAGATATGCTAGTCACTTGTGTATGTGCATGTGTATGCGTTTGTGTGTACGTGTACGCACATGCGTGCGTGTCTGTGTGTGTCGGTGTTTGCGCCTGTGTATGCGTGTGTGCACGAGCGAGAATGTGTATGAGTACATTTTACAAAAAGACACATGCAAACTAAGACTGGTAAAAATAAATGTGAAAGAATATGCAGGCCAGAGATCATGAATATTCACTTTGTGATTGGTTACAGAGTCAGATGGTCGTCACATCGTTGGCTCACGGTCGGCGTGAATCATTGGTGCGCGTATGCGGTGTGCGTACCCTGCTAATGTTCTGCAGCTGTGCGTGCACTTCCTTCTTTCTCTCCTTCCTCACGCTCTTCTCTCGCCAGCTGGCCTAAATGTGACACCTCTGGTCGACTTAAAATGTTCCATCGATGAGACTATTATCCACTCTCAACAGCGGGGCCCATTAAGGCTGGCTAGCTCCATTGTGGGGTTGAGGAGAGCTACATACAGTAAAACTTATTTACTTTCTTGCAAATGAGATAGGCCATAGAAAATATTCACCACCTCGTTGCTTGTATGACATTTGATTCATCAGGAGCAAGCACCTAAATCCAAATGGTCCACAACAACACGATTTCAAAGGTTTCCTAATGCAAAATAAGTGAGAGGACAATTTTGTATCTTTGTTAAAAGAAAACCTTACAACCACAAGCAGTAAGAGTTATCAAATTTCTAAAACAAGTAAGCTTTTGTTTTGTGTAGGAGCTGCCTCTCAATTTATTATGCAAAAACTACGCTGTCTTCTGACCAGACTTTGCTTTTGTTTTATAATTAGAGAGAACATGCTCAAAATGGGTGGATGGACACCCTAGCTGCCAATCAAACAATGTGACAGGAAGTCATTGGCGTGTCACCGACTGGTGTCACGCCTGCCAATCAGCTGTGGTTGTGTGTGTGTGTGTGTGTGAGAGATGCTTGGAGATCACATGATCACTCACATAGCAGCCTGCCTATTTATTACTTTACAGCATGCACTTCTGTTTTTTGTTGGGGTGGGGAGAT
>NW_017805698.1:2735989-2753161 GCF_001891065.2 Hippocampus comes | reverse complement strand
TGTGTGTGTGTGTGTGTGTGTGTGTGTGTGTGTGTGTGTGTGTGTGTGTGTGTGTGTGTGTGTGTGTGTGTGTGTGTGTGGTGTGTATGCGTGCGTGCGTGCGTGCGTGCGTGTGTTTGCGAGCTGCATTCATTTGTTTGTCACGGTTGCACAATGTCAGTCAGCGATTTCCTCAAGGATCTGCATGCTATGATGGCAAAGGGAGGGGGCACAGAAAAGCATCGCAATAAACGTAACATTCATTTTGAAAGTCAACAGATGTGTGCTTAATTTTTCGACTTATATGACTACTTCTCCATATTGGCTATTAAGAACTTCAAATGGTGTTTGAATGTATGACCTCACAAGTGGTCAAGTCAAGCCACTGGTGTACTTTCTGTTTATTTATTAAACGTAAAAAAACTACAGGTCATAAACTTAATCATGCACTAGCTGCACCGGTAAAAACTGATGCCTCGACACACAGATTGGCTAACCTGAGTTAAAACAAAACAACCACACTCATTTGCTGATGTACATGTCACTCACCAGGCTAGGTTCCGCCTTTTAAAGCCAAGCACATTGAAAACTGAGTGAACTACTGTGCAAAAAAAGGAAAGAAAATGCCTCGGTGCCACGTACCTAATTTTGTATCGGTATTTCTGTTTACTAATACAAACTTAATTCTATAAGATAGCTTGATTAATTTATGGGATAAAGTAGTTCAAGTCATTGATCCTAAAAATATTCAATAGCTGCAGCTCAAAATGCCATATATGTACAGCTGACACAGTTATTACTGCTTCGACTTTACGCTCTGTTGTGGAGAGACAAGATCAGCCTTTTCTCTTCCAAATTGTTCTGAATTGAGACAAAATAAGGACATTTTTCTTGAGCCTTAAAATTATACAGTACAGTGTGTAATGTAAATGAATGCAACACCACTGCTCTCATTAAGTCGCTTGGTGTAAGGTCTAGATTACAACGATGTTAGTGAGTAGGAATGGGTTTTCGGCTGTTCATCAATACTCTGTGCTTACGTTTCTAACCTTCAGTAAACTGAGATCCCATGTCTGCTCGGTCAACAAAAATCCATCAAGGTTTTACAAATTCCCCATCTTACTCGTTAGTAATCCCCATCTGTGCTCCAAGAGACGGAAGGCTTTAACAACGGGTTTGCACTCCATTTCCAGCAACCGCACCATCAGACGCAAATATACCGTAATGCACGATCATGTAAATTAAGAAAATGTTCCTCCCTATGGCAAAAGAAGTAAATCTAAAATAAAGCAGAAATTAGAGCCAGGCGGTCTTTGCGGCGAAATGCTCTGATGCCCTTTACAGTAAATTCCTCAAGACATTTGGAATTATAACAGTTTTAACACTCTGTAATGCGGTTCAATTATAGAAACCCCTCGGAGGGCGCTGTTTCGGAACAGAGTGATGGACTAATCCTTTTTAGTACATTTGAAAACCTATATTATGTACATACTGGCACTTTATTGCTTATGAACACATCAACCATGAAAATAAATCAATAGCTCCCACAGTAAATGTTTCCCCCCTCCCCTGGTCACAAGTCACACCCAGCAAATGATTTTATCCCCACAACCAACCTTCTCTTACACAGATGGTAGCCTTAATAACATGTGTACATAATTCTGATTAACTCATCCTCACATGCAAATGAGTGGTGGTAAAGAATGTAGTGCGAGGTCATGAATATTCACAAGTCGAATATTCACAAGTCATCCTTCTGTTCCCACTAATGACAGAGCAGGAGCTTTTGCCGTCATCCAACTGGCTGCCATTCAGTCTTTGCTGATGCTGTTCTGTTATATTTCCTGTGAACAATGGTCTTAGTGGTGTAAATGCATACAGTATGTGTCACTGCATTCACACTGTGGGAATGCCTTTCGGAAACAAATAAAGTACACATAAAAGGTTAGAATTCCGTTTTGGCACCGGGTCGATAGCCCCATTCTATGACTGCACCCAAGCATTTTGTTGACAGGGACTCTCCATACTTTGCCTTCTCGCCACAGGCACAGTACATATGACATTATAAATATAGTTAAGGAATATTGTAAAACCAAATATAATGTGTTGAAGTTTAAGTATGTCTCCTTGAAATAATACATCTCTGTCAATGTCATACAGTTTTCAGGCTATCTCTTTGTTTTCGTTTTTAAAAGTTCACCAAACTTGTATAACCCACGCCACTTTATAGATGGTCTGCTGGTGACAACTTTTCTTACGTTTAAACTGCCACACGACTTTATGCCCAGATCCCCTTGGTAATACACTTTTTATTTTCCTCCTCCCTATTTTTTTTCCCATTTATGTGACCTGCTCAGATTTGGAAAGAAAAAAGAGGACAAGAAGGAGGCCAAGGCAGCTTTGCCGCGTCAGAAGTCAGACATTCTGACTGACCTGGACTTTGAAAGGATGAAAGAAGAGCGTGAGAGGTGGGAATAGTTTATTTTTCTCATCATTATTTACTGTTGGATACAAGAACCAAAAAAAAAAAAACCCTCAAGGCTTCTGCTGTAAACACTTTAATTCACCATCACTAATCAAACATTGATTTTTGTTTCCTTACTATTCTATGCTTGTCACATCTGAGCCTCGGCCAATAGAAGTCCGAATCATAATTGTCCTAATTTTTACATAGTTGGCTGGCCCATAATCACAGTTTTTCAAACATGCTAAAATACAATGTGGGCTGTTACGCTTCCTAAATTTTTCCGTTTTGTTCGTTATTCTGTTGTTTCCACTATTCCGAATGTCTTGACAAAAGCTGTTCTTCCCATTTGTCAGAAATGAGGCAGGACATTCTGAGCTGCATGAGAACCGCTCCAAAGACCAACAAGTTGCAGGTGGCGGACCCATATATGAACATATCGAGGATGATGACACAGATCCCAATTATGCTCAAATACAGTCTTTTAAGGACCGTAATATGGTTTCACCACCACAGCCACTGCTCCAGTCCTCGCCACACAATACAGTCCAGCATGGTCATCTCAGGACCCCTTCTCCCCAGGGCCCATTAACCATTTCTGGGCAAGCCAATCGGAGTTATGACCCAGGGGCAATACCTGAAGACGAATTTGATAGGCTTTATGCAAAAGTCAACAAACCTAAAGGAACTGGGACTGCCTCGGCTCCTGTCTCCGCAACTTCCAGCGACAGGTAAGGACTCAGATGAGTGTGTTTTACGGGCTGTAAAAAAAAAATCAACCTACTTGGGGCTTTTGCTTGACATCACATCATTGAGATGATTTCTGACTAGTTCAATTGGTTCACATCTAAGTTTCATGATTGGGTTCACACCTGCACACCTATACAAAATGCACAGAAAGGTAAATGAAATAGAGTTCAATTAAAATGGTACAAAAGGTGAAAGAATGAAAGAAACTATTAGGATAAAAGTATCAACTCATTCACTGCAAAGCATTTTCAAAGCAGTTCCTCATATTGACGGTCCATTTTAGATTATCTGTCAAGGCCCGCAGAATATTCTGTTCTGTGACTTTTTACTCGATGAACGATGTCATTTTTTCCCTCATTATAATTAGCACACTTTCTACTAACTATCATGTCACCTACTTACTGTTTGTACCATACATTTATTTATCTGTCCGAGTGTCAAGTACCTAAGCTTGTCCGACTTCCAACATGCTGGCATCTCTCGACCTCTTAATCTACTTGACAAGACAAAATCCACCCCCTAATCTTGATCTTCTACTCAAAAACTGTGGTAACCATCAAATCCAAAGCGATGACACTCTGCCATGTACAAAGATCTGTTCGGCATTACAGCCCTTTACAAATTTGAATTTCACAGACAAGCTGGGTGAGACCCTCTTCCACACCTTCCTATTAAAAAACGTACTTAACCAATATATAGTCATGGGTGGGTTGGACTAGCTGATGACGACAGTGCATGAGTTAAAGGTATTAAATGGTAACATCATGTTGTTTTTTTGCTGTGACACAAAACTTTTGGAAAATGGTCAAAATGATTGTGTTTTAACCAACTGTCATAGAATAGCAATGTTTTTAGGGAAAGAGCAGGTTGGGACAAAAGAAATAAAGACTTTGTGCAGGACTGAACAATGAGTAAAACACGACGATTAGCACTTTTGCAAACCTTATAACAAATGCCCATCTGACCACCTGGCTGCTGTTGTTGTGAGGTTGGGTTGAGGACTGTTGACACGGCCCTCGATTCTTTGTGCGCCCTTAACCGGAAGGGCGTCTCAGATGAACGCCGCTCTGTGGGGGTGAGCATTGTCATCTTGAAGGATGGAGTTTGGTCCCAGACTATGGAGATATAGGATTGCCATTGGATGTACAATCTCATCTCAATATCGTTCTCTGCTCTGTGCATTGAAATTGCTTTCCTCAATGACAAGCCTCGTTTTTGAAGTCATGGAAATGTCATCCCCCACCAGCACACTCCAGTCAG
This sequence comes from Hippocampus comes, assembly GCF_001891065.2. NCBI lineage: Eukaryota > Metazoa > Chordata > Actinopteri > Syngnathiformes > Syngnathidae > Hippocampus > Hippocampus comes. The sequence continues at coordinate 2,748,708 of NW_017805698.1, read as the reverse complement.
CACCTGGGGGAGGGTTTCCTGAAAACTCAAAATAAGACTCTGTAGCAACAGCAGAAATTGCTTGTAATGTGGATATAAGAAGTCTACACACACCTGTTCAAATGCCAGGTTTTTGCGATATGCTATTAAAAAATGAGACCAAATAAACCATTTCAATTTTTTTTTTACACCATGTACAATTCATTTGAAAAAAGATGAAGGGGAAGTTAAAAATAAGCTTTTGAAATAGTGTGGTTGCAAAGGTGTCTACCACTTAGAGACTTTATGTCATCCCAGTGCTTTTCGAGGGCAGTTATTTAAAACAAACTACAGTAATATGTTGTTTTGTTTTCTCCCAACTGCTCCAAAATGTATTTTTGCAAAGGGCACAGAGTTTAATGCTTGCTCATTTGGTAAACCTATTCAACACAGAATTACAAATATATTGTCGAAAAATAAACACCTTGAAATGCACTTGATTTGAGACTCCAGCAGGCAAAAGGGAAGTAAGAAGGAGGCTAGAATGTGAGTGAATTCAACAAGCAATGCATGTTGCTCTTAAGAAATTGGAGGGTGCGATTTTTATTTTTTTTTCCCCTTCAGCCCACATACACACCTTTTTCTTGTGCACGTACACTGTCAGGTGAAGCTATGTCAGACACCACCAATTTTCTGAAGTGACTGCAAAGCCTTGGTTTAGTGCTCCCGACAGTCTTGAGTGGCTGCCCCTCCTACCTCCACCCAACTACTACCACCACCACCACCACCACCACCACCAAACCATCCCAAGTGCACTCAGGTTACCATAACAACAACCACCTCTGGCCCTTAACCAATTAGAATGCAATCACTCTGGAGACGACGGAGTAGAGTCAGCTTGAGAGACAGAGTTATTATTGCACATGAGCAAGAAAGATCAATAGCAAATTATTCTCAAGAACTGTAAGACGCAATAAAAATGAAATAAAAACCATCTGTGGATCTAGCAATTTTTTAGTTTGGCCTCTCACTATATGAAAGTAAAACTGCCAACTTGTAGCTTGACCACCATTAACATAAACATTGAATGCCAACACTCATTTAAGACCTGACTTTCTGATTGAAAATAAGGCGGATAAAATTGGCCTTGGTTGACCCTACATGTTACATCTTCTTTATACTCATGCGTGCAGTGACCGCGCAGATGTCACTGTCAATGTTGCGTGCGGTTTGCCTTTGTACTTGCGCGCAACCCACTTGCGTTGTTTCGAAAATATGTTGCACTTTCACTCCAAGTCGGAGGGTGTCGCTACGGCTGAGGCTGGCTCAGACACCACACGGCAGAGTTTCCTCTGCATGTGTAGACACACACACACACACACACACACACACACACACACACACACACACACACACACACACACACACACACACACACACACAGGTAAAACCGCCAAGCTACCAATCCTTCACAGCAACAGCAGCGAGCTGCATGGTACAGATCCTCTCTTCCATGATGACAAATAAATTACCCTTAAATAGAGCCGGGGAAAACTGGTTACGTCATCGGCAGCGTGTGACGAAATGGACCAATCACAAGAGAGAATGTGCGTTGCATTCTATGCACAGCAACAATTTGATGGAGGGTGGCCGTTGCCACCTGCGCGTATGCGGGAGTATAAAGAGGCCTGTAGTCTTAGAATTTACACAGTTGGGGTAAGTTTTCGAAAATGAATGGATGCCTTGAAATTTAGGTAAAAAGTGGGGCTGGCATGCTGAGGAAATGTTTCCTGAGTGAGGTAGAAGAAAAATAATGTGATTTGTTTCCAATTAAAAATATAGTAAGAAATTACAAACTCTTGCTAATCACAACCCAGTGGGATTCATTGGCTTTATTGCATATTAGAATGCATGAGAAAATCCAACTCGATTTTTTTGTTGAAAAATGTGAGCGGTAAGGAGGTTCAAGGACCATGCAGAGCATGAGAAAGAAGAGGGATTTGAAGTGTCTCGAAAGTAAAAGGAGGCCAAACGGAAGGTCAAGTAGGATTAGGAATAAAGAGAAGGGAAGTTAAAAGAAAAGAAAACAGGGAGCGGGGGCGAAACAGAAAATAGTTATGGAGAATAAAGAGATAGAATGAGTGTTTGGTGCTAAAGGAACAAATTAGGGAGAGAAAGTGCTGGAGAAAAGGGGGATTTAGTTCTAAAAGCATGAAAAAGCCACTGAAGACTGACAGTAGATAAGGGCTTGAGAATAAGACGGAAAAGATTGAACAGTGAGTGAGAAAGATTTTGAGGAAATGGAAGGGACAGTGCATGTTTGGAACTTTGAAATGAATTAAAAAAAAATGTGTGGTTTTAAAGGAGACAGGAATGGACCCAAATAAAGAAACAGTAGCAATCAAGGAGGGCTACTTTGAGGAAGAGATATTGGGATCATTGAGTATTGGGGCCTAAAAAGGGCAAACTAGAGTGGGAAGAGAGATGTCAAAGTAGAGAAAAAATAGGGGTTGAACTAAATTGAGATGCTGGGTGCAGAGAATGTACAGACGAATAAAAGAGAGGAATGAGAAGAGGTGGGGGAGTCAGCGGTGGGGAGTTGTTGTAAAACGGGCCTGCATGTGTGTTTTCCTGGACTCAAAGTGAATGATTCAGCCTGGCTAATAAGGAAAGCTCTCAAGAGGCACTCGGCTGCCATCCTTTCCTCCCCCTTGCTCGCTTTCCTTCAATGAAGCCTTTCTCGGCCTCTCTTCACCCTGTTGCACTCTCTTCCTCTCATTTATGATTTCCCCCTCTATTTGCACAAGTAGTCTGCAATGAAAAATACATTTCATGCAAAGGGCATCTGCCTGCAATTGAACGTGGGGGTTTTACATTGTAAAAGCACACACAGGCAGGGACTAGGTACTTGGTGGTCTTGTAGAAGGACACGCCATTCATTTTAAAGGGCCACGGACGCACTCATGGACAAACACATAAGACCGACCACATTTAAGCTTTAACATCGGCGGGATAGGGGCTTGATGCATAAGAAATGAACCACTGTGGAGATTAAAACATTGTATTTGTGTTGATAGTCATAATTCTTTGACCTTGAGTCCCCTACATGCAACTCCCTGTAAATATTTTCCTTCTTTTCTCATGTTCTTTTCTTATTATTTTGTTCTGCAAAAAGCAAAATAATCAAAAATAAAAAGCTGATGGAAAAGTAGAATACTTGGTGATAAACAACTCATCCCTTTGATCCTCTGGACTGAGCAGGTGCTGATGTCTTATTTGATGTCATGCGTGATAATTGGTTTTAACAACAAAGATCTGTGCAAAATTAGAGGCATCATCAAGGGCATCATTCGATCCCCGCAGAACATTTGGGACATGAGTTTGTTCGGCCAGCAACAAGCAAAGCCAAATTGGCTGGGAAGGAAGAAGAGACCAGAAAGGTCAGCTCCAAAAATGTATTTTGTAATGATCACTTCCTTTTTAGCAGAATTATTGCTCTCAGAGCACAGCACTTGCTGGCTGTAGTCTTTAGCCGTGTCCTAAATTGGATTAAATGTTATGGAATGTAAAAATGGGCCTTTATCTGACTCTTACGTTATGATAACCAGGAGCAAAAAATAGTGCTGTGCCACTGTATTGCAGTTACAGCTCTAAAATGCATTATTTCAAATGTTTATCGAAATAACTTTGAATAAAGGTTAATTCAAATAGAACAGCAGAAAAAGTGGTATCAATTGAGGAGCTAATTCTCTGGTCTTTTTAGCTTGTGAAGGTAACATCAGAATGGAAATGAACTGATGATGTAACGTCCAAAGTTTGAATCGGGACAATGGAACTTTTTTTTTTGTTTGATGAATTTTTTGTTCTGCCATGTTTATCTAAAATGTTGAAAAATGATGTTGGCAATTACGCTTTTTGGTGAGTGATGTAATAATTTGGATGTAGTTTGTTGGTGTCGACTCGACACCAGTCCCCCACCCTGGACTGGTTGCCAGTCGATGTGCCAGGGCACATCACAAAAAAACATCCTCAACTCTACTGAGAACAAGCGGTAAATTTTATCCACACACTGGCATTGGTATTGAGCAAATTAGCCTGCTGCCGAGTCAAAGGGGAAAGTCCACAATGAGGGTTTGATGCCAGCTACTCTACCACCTGCAGCACCTCATGCACATGCAGAAGACATGGCTACATAATCTGTTGACTGAGACACCCAGAACGCTATGAAGGCAGGATGCCGGCCTTTTCTTCCCCAAAGTGTAGCATGCGCAGGCATTACGACAGCCAGTCCGATTGATGTCATGGCAGTCGACAGTAGCGTAATTACTCTCGGTGCTTATGGTGCTGCAAGAGGAGCCGTGTCATATCCTGTCAGCTGCACTTTAAAAACACGTGTCGCTTCCTGTTAGCCTGAAGAGCTAAGTGAGCCTTGGCACAACCTGCGCGAGTAGAAGTACCAACCTCATAACACAATCACACTGTACGAGTGTGTAGTTGTCTCTTACACGTATTTCCTTTCTCCAATGCCTTTCCGTTCTGACCCACCTGCCATCGTTGGTCATCTTTTGTTGTCAAACTTCATTAGTGAAGATGTCAGATAATTAGTGCAAAACACAAGCGAGGGAGATTAGGGAGACAAAAATGATGAAGGCCGAGACGAGGGAGGGAGATGAGGCGGAGCCAGGGCAGAGGCGATGGAGAGAAGCAGATGATAAAAAGATTAAGGGTGGGAGGTATAGAGAGATGGATTGTATAAAAATTATAGATGATAAATGATTGACTCATTTACTTATTCACAATTTACCACATGGCTTAGGGCACCTATGTATGTATGTTGTGTGTGTTCATCTACCAGCCCGAGAGTGCAGCTGAGTGACACATAGATACAAGATACAGGGAGGGACAGATAACACATTGATCGGCCTTCGTTGTTCTCGTCTAGTTCGTTCTTTTACGACACAGAGCATAATGATCTTCTACTACTTGGCATCAGGGACAAATGCAGACTACAACTCCCTCTTGTCAAGGCGTGTGTGTGTGTGTGTGTGTGTGTGTGTGTGTGTGTGTGTGTGTGTGTGTGTGTGTGTGTGTGTGTGTGTGTGTGTGTATTTTATATATGTACATGTATGTATCGATGGATGGATGCATATATTTACATATACACACTCATTTGTTTCATAATACGTACAATATTCGGAACTATCAAAACATCTGATATGTTTCATGCTAAACATGAAAGTCATGAAGGGTGATTGTATTATCCCTTCTACCGTATTTTCCGCACTATAAGGCACACCTAAATGTTCTCAAAAGGCGACAGTGCGCCTTATAATCCGATGCGCCTTATATATGGATCAATATTTCGATTTCTTGGACGTGGTTTTTTTAAATGTTCTGTCAAGTGCTTTTTTACAGCTGCAGTGGTTGTGAAAGCGGCATATAAATAAGGTTGTGTTGAATTGTATGCCCTTTAGTGTAGCTGCATCTAGTGAATGCATAATGCAACCTCAGCCACTATTGTAGCACTATTGTAAAAACTTTTTTTTTTGGGGTTGTTTTTTTATTTTTTTTCATTTTGGTGCACCAGACATTAGATTTTAAATAAATAATGATGTCTGATGTGTTTAAATCGTTTAATGATTTGGGATTTGTCAGTTCTCTTGGCCCAACATTAATATGCATCATCATTTATGATTTTCAATTTATCTAATCTGTTGCTATCCACACCACACCCCCACATTTTTTTAACCTTGAACAGATTTTGAATGTGCATCATTAGACGGCGTCTTCTTATCAACCATGTAAATATTTATAGCTCTTTATGACACATTTCTTATTTAAGACGATACTGTAGATCTATCATTCTTATAACATTACTAATGGAACAGATTACTTAAATATTCATTCCAGCGTTATTAACAACATGCCAAATTTTTGTGACTCATTTTAAACATTCATTGAATTTTTATTGGTGTGACCTAGCAAGCGCAAAGAATTTATCTCTTTCTGCAAGAGAGAGAAACATGTCATAGGGCTGCGGCGTTAATTTTAGCAATGCCCAGCCAACCTCAGAAATAGTTGATAAAATGTTATTTCAATATTTTTATATTTTTTTAATTTTTATAGGATAACATAAGAGCCAGCGCCATCTAGCTGTGCAGTCACTTTGGCCAATCATATTGGTGGTTGTTCACCACACTGTTGTTGTTTGTCCTTCTTTCCGTCTCTCTTCATCAGTAGCAATGGAAATGTCTCTGTGTTGTGGTTATTCACGCCAGTTTTGTGATTGTAGCATGCACCTGTCGGACTAGGTGGACTGTCTTCAATGTGGTCACTAGTGCATACCAAGCATTTCCCATTGCAATCTTTGTGTCCACAGGCTTCACAACACATTCTTTCGCTGCTTTAAAATCATATCGTTCTGGCCACTCAGTTCATGCAAGTACATTCAGTTCTTGGATCTTTCAAATCCTGCTCACTTACTGTCATTACTGGTGCTCCTCAAGGTTCTGTTCTGAGTACACTGCTACAAGCTACTGTATACATCAGTATGGCTCAAATTTCTTATCAATCTGTCTAAAATTCCGCAGCTCGAACCCCTTCGTTGAATTATATCACCCCTGATCTTTGGCAGTCAATCATATCCTTGAAAGATTTTGCGCCTCACTTTCAATGCCATTCTTAAGCGTCTTCTTGCACTCTAGGTGTTCCTTTTCCATCCACCTCACGGTTCCTTCCATCTGTTTATATATTTGTTCATTGTCATTATGTTTTGTTAACATTTTCAATGTTTGAATGCTGACAAGTGAGTAGAAAAACGCTCACAAATAACATGTATTGTGCCTATTGTTACAAGACTTTCCTGTGTGTTTGCAGCAACATGGATCGAATCCAGCTGCTAAAAAAAGAATACCAGCAGGCAAAGCGAGAGGGAATGGTGCCCGCGTATGAGGAACTGGACCCTCGACGTCTCGGGCATGATAAGGACAGGGTAAGGATCTTTACTTCAAGCAGACATAACAGTTTAAGCCTTGTGACGTTTGCTTAGCTTTTCAATGTTACTTCTTTCTATGAGATAAGATGTCAATGAGCGAGAGACTACAAAAGCCAGACCTGAAGCCTTCAATGTGATGTTTTTTTTTTCCAAACCCGAAACTCATCTATCAAAATTATTATTGCATTTTAGTCTTTATCATGGATCAAGTTGTTTGAATTTTCGTTGTAAGGTGCATTAAGACTGCAGTACTGATACTTTGCAGTGCAGTGGTATGTCATGGTAGGAATTGATTGATTTTTTTACAGCATTGTCCTTGATACTAAGTATGTCTAATAATGTGCAATAACACGCTGAATAAGTTATAGAATATACAGGATAGTTAGTGCCATAGAATAATCTCCCAGATAAGGCTACCTTGTCTTCCAGCTGCTCATGCTCAAATCAAGATCATTGTTGCATCCTCTCAGCTCCCCTTCTGTGGTTGACTCAAACAAGTCGCTGGAATAACAGTACATTATCAAAGTGCTAATGAGGAATCACCTCCCACATTGTTGTCAGGTGTCATCCAGCAATGACTTATTTTGCTTGCCAAATGTAAATATTTCTGTCTGTAAGACACCCACGGGCTTTCTTTCGATAGGATGGTTATTGCACCGTATCACTTACTCATTTCCATACTGATTTGATTTTCATTATCTTGCATTTTAAACAGTATACGTGACAGTATCACCACAGATGGACAAACCACTCACACTTAAATTATAACGTGAATGCATGTGTGTTGTTGAGTGATTGTCCAGTATAACAGTTATTGAGATGAATTGAAGTGGTGAGAATTCTTGGCAAAATATATTATTCCTATACAGTGCTGGCAGGTAAGGTTAACTAAGAATGGAAATTTATTAAATCAAATCAATCTTGGCAAAATACAATATATTTCATGTTGCAAGAAAGTCCAATTGACCCATCGTCAAAGAGAGACTCCTTTTTGATACTAAATTATGAAAAACATTTTTTCTCCTTCTGCCATGTTAAAAATCTATTTTTTAGTTTTGGCTAAATTCTAAACTTGTCAACAAGATAGTTACGTACAAGGTTTCATTTTACAATGTAATCATACTTAGATCATTGAAATGTCACATCCGAGAATGCATTCGCACTGCTATGCCTGCCTTACTTTAATTTAGTTCTCAAAGTAATTTGGTTTGGTTACAGCGAGGGCAACCTTCCTCATGGAATCAATAGCCACACTTGACTCCAGAGTAGAAAATCTTGTTATTGTTTATAAATCAGGTAGGGAGACCAATTAAAAAGCCTCAGAGGTTGACATTCATTTTCACCTTTGAGAGATTACAAATGTATTTCAATTAACAACAGATCTACTTTTTCACACATTATGTCTTCTTTTTTGTTTCACCGGTATTCTTTGTTTGTTTTTTTAAACCCCCCCCCCCATGCCCCCACAGAACAGACAAACAACAGACAACATTGAAACAGTCCCCATGAATCGATCATCAATAAGGAAATAAATCAGAACATATCATAGAACTCTTCAGCTTTGCCCTTTATAATGTATGTTAGGGTTTCACACTTATTTTCTTTGGCTGTTTTGCCAGATTATTAGCTGATTGATCAATAGAGTTTATATGAAAAACAATTCCTGGCCATAAATGCATGAGTATGGCGGTGACATAGTATGTTTTCATGTACTGTGTAATGACATATTTATAATTGGCCGGCACGTTGCTCTCAATTCCGAACCTCAAATCAGCCCATGTCCATACCGTTATAAACCGAGGATTCTCTGTACACGGCATTAGACCAAGGATATTTGGCAGTGGCAACAGTCGGCTACAAGGTTAGCATACATAAATTAGGAGCTCTGCATACAGTGTGTGTTAGTTTACTTTTGCAAATTGAATGGAGCCATCAGTTTTCGAATCTCAGTGAATATAGGGAAAAAAAATAGTCCCTTGCCATTTTCCGTATAAAGGGGAAGGTTTGGCTAAAGGTTTGGCTACATCTGTTTTTTTCTTTCAATTTTTTTCTTTTTTCTTTTTTTTATCATACAAAAGCTTACAATTGGTACTTTTGGTACAGCTGCAGTCTAAATTGATTCTTACTGCCATCACAGGAGCAGCTCGGGGCTAAATGCTTTTTTTGGTGCTTTGAGTGTGAAGTGCTTATGCACCTTGCTTTCAACAGTTTTGAGACATACGCAAATACTTGTATTTAGTGGAGTTGAAGTAGAATGCACCGTGAGAGCTCTCTTGTGATTCGTATGTTAGTTTGATAGTCACTGCGCACAGACGTTGAGGCTTTTAGACAGGACCATTGAAAGTCAAAAACTTTTTTTTAAATAGTCATGTATGCATTTACATACACACATATACATATATATATATATATGTATATACATAGAGAGAGAGAGAGAGAGAGATTATATCACAAATGCTAACATGTTAATGGATTTGCTTGACCCTAATTCCAGGTCACTGCCTCTGTTAAAATGAGTGGGATGCATCAGGAAAAGCATCTTGTGTAAAAACTATGTTGAACATACGTACTGTGGGGACACGTAACGAGACGTGCCCCCACTCTAACGTGGAAAACATCACTGATGCAGTGTCAACTTTCCACCAAGAGAGGATGCTAATAGATATCGAAAAAGGTCATGTGTGATTTTGTTCGAGTACACTCGTGGACCTTGTGCACCTAGTGGACTTACTGTATATGGCCTGGAAAGTCTGTGTTGTTGACGTACATTGATGCTGGCAATGCCTCAGCGCAATAAATAACTAAATAAATCTTTCGACAGTTTTTTTTTTTGTGGTTGACGTTGTCCACTTTTTTTCCCCAGCCCGAACCTGTACATTACACATGTTAATATTGATGACAAATGTCTGTTTCATTGACGTATGCCTTTTGGGACACAGCACAATAGAAGATCAAGATGTGCTTTAGTCACTCATGTACTATTATAAGACAACCTTGTATTATATCCTGTTGATTAAGACGGAATTCCCAGTTCGAAATGTAGACTGTCTTGCTTGTTTGGGCGTGCTTCCAGATTTCATACAGATTTCCGTTTAGAATGAATGTGTGTGTTTCTGTGATTGTTTCTCTTCCCGTTCAAGGTTTCTGTCTTCTGAACGGTATCCAGTGTTCCTCTGCATCACTTCACTATTGTGTGATTCACAATTGGGGAAAATCCCAAGCCACAATTCCCATAAAATGCTTATTTTGATGACTAAAATCCTAGTATTCTCATTTCCTTCATGCTTCCAAGACCCTATAAATCTGCATCAATTGTTTCGAGATACTTTCAATATGTTTAAATAGAAGAACTGTTTCTACCACTGCAGCTTGCAGTTAACCATCAAGTTGTGCCCACATTCCGAAAAATGCAGTGCACTGATGCTACAATTGTAGGCTTTATAGACATGCCACATACCTTGAATAATACATATTTTATCAGACCTTTTATGGCCATTTGGAGGCAGGCAAAATTCTCTCTCCCTGCCCTCGGTTCTATACAAGTGCATAAGCACTCAACCCCTTTCTTTGCTACCTTCAATCTGCCCATGTGATCTCTGCTCTATCTTTGGTTGTTGTATGGCTGTGCATGGAAGGAACCCTTATACCTTTCATGGAAATAGATGGCAATAAACACTGTGGCTGAGTGTAGCTCGTTGTTACAGGCGAGGTTAAGAGATTTGTTTGTGCACTATTGTTTACCACAGTGGCTCAAGCATGATTTGCACTTAACAGCTTCAAAGGAACTATAAAGTGTACTTGGAATGAGATTTTCCATAGTTGTTCATGAAGTAGTTGATGGGTTTATGCATTAACCATCTGTTATTTAGTCAGTCACTCAGCCAAGGGGGAAGATTGAGCACAGTTAAATGTAGCACAATAAAATCAAGCACCATTTGAAGCAACCTCAAAAGTGAATATTTTACGTTGTGTTAATATTATATTCGCTACTGTCATGACAAAAAGACCTATTTTCCTATTTGCCAGAGGATTTGAATGTGCTACTTTTTGTTTGTTTCAACTGCATTGTCTAGGGGAGAAAAAAATGCCCGTTGAAGAGACATACTATTCCCTTACCGACTGAATAAAGAAAACAAGGAGCCCAGTTCACTGGGTTTGCTTTGAAATATAACCAGTGATACATATATTTGTGGCTAGTTTAATATCCGAAGCATATCAGTCTCTTAAATCAGACACATGCATAGATAGATTGGGAGCTGGTAAAAGCACCACAAAAGGGGAGTGTTCAGATTTAACTTGGATTACTTGAACACCGGATGAGTAGCAGCACTCTGAATGACCTGCAGTCAGATAGCCAAAGGAGGTAGCTGAGCCAGAAAAAAATGCGTTAGTCAATGTGAGAGAGTATAAGAATTATGCAGCTGGTATTAGGAAAGTGCATGAGGCTACTGTACAGAGATTTGGCAGTCGAGAGTTTGTGACTCAGGAATCACTTGAGGTTTTGAGGTTGGCTTGGGAAAAGTGACACTACTCAAGATGAGAAGTCTTCTCAAGAAAAAAATTGGCTTGATATGTAGTTATGCACCAAATTGTCTCCAGATTTTATTTATTTACCCCCCCTGCGGTCATGCGAGCGCTTTTTGTTTTTCGGCCTTGTGTGTGACAGATCGTGAGGATAAGCAAGGCTTGAAACAAACAAAAAAAAACTAGTTGACTGGCTTGTGTTTGTTTTCCTTTGGTCGATTTTTCTGTATAACCCTACTCAGTTAATGTCAGCTATGTTATGAATTTTCCAATGTCCTGAGATGTGCAAAGGTAACGGCTAAAAAGCTGACAAGAGTATGAAGAGACTTTGAAGGCAGTGGTAAAAACATGACACGATGGCAAAGTGACTGCTCTGAACGACGACGATCCGTAGTCATGATCTCTCATCGCCGAACTGTGAGAAGACAAACAGAAATAAAATGGCGACCGTTTCACTGAATGACCCGTCTTGGTTGACAGTTTGGCTAACTTTAGCTAAAATAGCACTGATTTTGCCAAAAATTCGTCTCAAGGCTCCGATAGCAGATAGCATGGTGGGAGTCAGCCGCCAATCCGATAATCAATGAATCCTGACGTGTATGCACTATAAATACAATACCATGACAACTTTGACTGACAGCGTACGCTAAATATTTTGTAAATCTGTTACTAAAGAGGACTTATCTAAAAGGGAAACATTGAAAATGGAGATACAGTATGGACTGTATGCACAGTATGTAACATGCCTTTTTTAAAAATTTGCTTAAAGTTAAATCTTAGCATCAACAAAGGCTATTAATACATCTTAACCAATAATTATGGAGGGCACTGTAGATTATATGTTGTATGTGTCATTGTAAATTCGCAGGTGAAGTAAAGTGTGGTGAGAATCAAGTCAAGTAACTGCTTTGTCTAACTCTGTGTTATATCCGAACCTTAGAAGGACAAGAAGAGCGTTGAAAGAGGACAAATAAGATGAATCTAATGGAAGCAAATGGAGTCTGGTTCCTGCTAATTGTCCCAGAACAGCTACTCAAATTAGAGAAGGGAGGGTCAAGAGAGCCAAAATGCTTATTGAAAGTGGAAAGACAAATGCAAAGTGATCATACCAATGTTCCACAGAGTATAGTCTTATTCCCGTACTTATTACTTTATATGTGATTCCCTCCTTAATCGTTTTATAGTATTAATCAAAACTATGATCCAACACTTACTGGTTTCCATAAAACTGTGTGTGTGTGTG
>NW_017805698.1:2679030-2735809 GCF_001891065.2 Hippocampus comes | reverse complement strand
CGTGCGTGCGTGCGTGTGCGCGTGTGTGCATTTAACTTTAGGCTTGCTTCAGGTCATGGGGTTATAATCCCCAAATCAGACAAGATGGAATCAGTGCCGACCCAGTGAACCCCGACATATTCACGTCTGCATGACTAACTTAGACACATGCACACACCCACGCCTACTGTTTTGATATATGTAACCTCTCCTTGTCCGAGTCAATAATAGAGATGCACTTATGTCTGGACATTAATTGTTCACCTGTCTCCCCCTACATTTCTTCCTGTGTCCCCATGGACTGGGTGCCATGAAGCCAAATTCTCTTTTGCACCCACACACACACACACACACACACACACACACACACACACACACAGAAACTGCGTCATGAGGTAATCTACAGCAAGGTTCCATAGTTATGACTGACTCAAGCAATTAGCGGATGAGTCATTGTTAGAGATCTGGAGCCATTAACACTTAAATCATTCACACCAACTGTCTCGTAATACAGAGTGTTAATGTGTATGTGGCTGCGATTGAAGTTGCGGCAGTGGTTTCCAGAAGGGGATAAAAAAAAAAAAAAAAGTCAGTCAAAGCCAAATGCAGCTTCTATGTAATTTGGCTACAGAACAGTAAAAGTTGCACAATTGACTGGTTGATGGAAATCCCCTCAGAGCCGCATGCATTAAGCAATAGGGAAAAAAACGCAATAATGACATCAATCTGACTTATTGAAAGCACACATCTGCCATCTCTGCACTGGAGTTGCCAAAACAGGTGGCTCATTCCATAGGCATCTGCAAAAGTAGCTTAACTCGGCTGAAGTTTTGCTTTAATATGATGCGGCATCACCCTTCCCTATTAATTAAAGTAGCCAATGAAAGTTTACATCTTTTTTTAAAACACCACATTTTCAGCAAAAAGTGCAAAAACTTTTTCCACACCAGTATGAAAAATACTAATGCTTGAATCTGAATTCAGTGAAATGCTTCCAGTGCTAGGAAGGAGCAGCAAAATGTTTTTGGTGCTTTTGCATTTCAAGTTTAGAAGACATTTATTTTCATTGTACACTTAACAATTAGTCTTTTTTTTACATTTGTTGGCTCATGGGCTAAATTAGTGGGATCACAAGACTTCATTCATATAAAGAACCCAGACGAAGTTATGTAAAACATGAATCATTTGGGAAATTATGCTGCTGGTAGATGATACACTGCTTAACTTTTTGGATTATAAATATGTCTGGCACAGAAACATTACACATCACCAAGATGGCACCGGCACAAGTGTCTGCCTCGGTTTTGTGCTCCCCAGTACTGTCTTTGTTTCTGTCATTTTCGTTCGTTCTTGGCGACCATATGCTGCTTACTTACTCGAGAGAAGACTTGTTAAGCATTAGGGAATTGACGCTCGGACTTTTTTCGCCAACATACACAAACCCACAAGGTTTTTCGGAGTAAATAGCTGGCGGGGCAGCCGCTCTGTACCGAGCATGGAAACTCCGCCGGAAAAGCGGGGGACAAGCCGGTGTGCTTGTAAAGCTACGTCAGCGTGGATTTCGAACCCCGCTCCCGTCGAACCATCTTGCTAATCTACGTTCTCTGCCAAACACGACGGACGAACTTCTTCTCATAAGGACCAACGAAACCTTTGCATGTTCTGCCGTGCTCTGCTTCACCAAAACCTGGCTAAGCTACAGCTGTCATTGGGTGGTACTGCACAATGGTACCCTTAATTATGAAAAGTCTTTCTATACTTGTATGTCATGTCTTTGTTTATTGTAGGTGCTTGTTATTGCAATACTAGTGTAGCTCATAGTACCAGAGACAAACTCCTTGTGGGTTTTACATACTTGGCCAATGAAGATGTTTCCGATGTCCACCATACATTTATATCATGGCAACCACACGACTTTGGAATTCGTCTGATGCGGCTGGAGACTTTAAGGGGAAACACGAAGAGCTTCAAATGTCAGTAATTTTTGGGCAAAGTGAAGAGGATTAAAAATCGCCACAATTCAGCGAGATGACAATCCAAAGCATGCATCCAAATTAACTCCAAACTGCTACACTTAAAGAGGTTGAAAGGTTCGGAATGACCTAGCCAGAGGTTAGACATGAAATCAATTAAAACTCTTCGGGGTGACCTAATGAGAGCTTTGCACTATTGACATCAGTTACAATTTTACAGATCTGGAACACTTGCAAGTAGAAGTGGTCACACATTTCCAACTAAAGACGTTTCCTTCCAATAAACTCCAACTAGCTGATTAGTTTAAGGATGAACTGAAAATATTTTTAGTTCCTTTATCCGATTATTCACTGAAATAGTAAAGGATTCTTCCTTGGGCCATGTTTTGTGTGAACTGGTGAAGTTGGTCTCGTGTTAGCACACACAACAACCAATACATAACCACACGATTCATATTGGGAGGTGGGAAGTATTAAATATCGATTATCGCCGAGACTGAATATTTTCTCAAACTGAACTAAAACTGTTGTTGGGCATTTGGAACTGATCAAGTGCCAAGCCATTTTCATCAGATTTTTTTTAATACCACATGGAAGGAATTGCACGCAGAAAATAATCTGGCCAGGAATGGGTGGAACAAAATGGTTAGCATTAGGGAAGTCAGGGGTTAGAGTTGGAGAGATCGTCTGGAAAGAAGAGTTGGATTGTGTTATTACACAGGAATGTTAATATGATTAGTGGATGACTCTGACCATGCTGTCTGGCCCTGGTGCCTCACTGCCCTGAGTGCTGAGCCTTCACAAAGCAGAATGAAAGGTTGAAAACATGCAGCTGACATATATGAACAGCCAATAGTTTTATATTGCACAGTAAAATATGTCAGTAGACATATATAGATCGGCTGGCAGAATGAGTTAACGTCATGAATTATCACTTTTAAACACGTATGACTCCCCCTAATTAGGTTTCTTATAGTTTGGGTCAAAGCAGCTCTGTGGATTGGTGACCCATGACTCTTTGACTGATTGTTGGACCATGATCCCAGCTTCAGCAGACACAATTAATCATTTCCTGACATAATAAACTGAAGAAACATTCTTTCCAGGATCAAATTGTTAGATAATTATACCTCATACCTCATATGGTGCACATAGCAAGAAATGTTTATCATTACACTGTCATCGTTTTTTTTATATACCGGTATATATATGGATATATGGATATGTGTGTGCGTGTCTGTCTATTAATATATTATAAAATATACTTCTAATTCTAAATACCATTTAAAATGAACATTAAAGTCTTCTCAATTTTAAACACCATTAACAAGGGTTATATCTGTTTCCCAATTTAAATGATTCAAAATCACTCCAAAGATTTAAAATGAATCTTCAAAATAGTGAAAAATCATGCGATAGTCTCTGCTCTCAAACGCTGTGGGCTGTCCACTGAATGTGAGAAACCAGGCCCCTCTGAAAAATAGATGCTGCTTCGTCAAGCATCTTTTTCATGCCTATATATCCCTATGTGTGTGTAAATACATTTTTCTAGATTGTTGATTCTGTTACCTACAATGTACATTACAGACATGTGCACCCATTTTGTGTATGCAACACACTGTACAGTGATTACGGAGTAGAATCTCTTTATCTTTTGGAAAACTGAGTTGGAAATAGGTTTTTCTGTGTTCTGTATCCAGGGTACCTCTCTCCTTCACACCATCCAATCACTAGTATTTTGTCACTCAGTCAGTCTTTTGCATATTAACTTCAGCGAGTGCCAGTTCCAACAGGCAGGATTTCCACCAGTACATCATAAGCCAGTTGGCCAGTCAGGCTTCCACTGACCGTGAGCACTCACTGCCAGACCCATTAGACATTTTATTGTCAGATGCCGATTCCCCGGAATGTATTAGTCATAAAACTATACACGCTTTTTTCCTTAAATAAATTTTGGTGTAAGAGGCAACACTGCTATTCTTTTTAGGAGCACAGATGTTTTCGTCTCAACTGTTTCTAAATCAATTACTTTTACTTGAAATATTTTCAAAAGGTAGAGCTTTAAAAGAAAGCTGACTTTTTGTCTTGAGGAATTAGTATTCTGCATTATGACAGAACTATTATGCATCTACATAGGGTACGTATTCTCCAGTAACATTCAAGCCCTCCTGTAATTAATCCAACATCTACTGTTAAGGCAAGTGTTTCATAAACAGCATACATTATTAATGTCTTGAGAATTGGATGCAGAAAACTCATTTGTTGCTTGTTACAGACATCAGGAGTCTCATGTCAACTTTCAATGAGTACATTTGTTTCCCACCGCGAACTCATCGAAGATGTCACAGTCGTGACAGAGAATTAAAGCCAAGTGGGTCTCACCTTCTCTTTCACACTCATGGCCAGCCCTCTCCCTCGCTTTTATTCTATGTCCGCCCATCTGTGGGTTCAGACTAACTGAAATCTCACAGGGATTTTCATTGGCTGAGCTCCACACTAAGAGAGGAGCTAATTGGCCAGCTGGGGCCCAGCCGGTGGCATAGCAGGGCAAGTGGCATGACACTGGTCAGGCTGGCCGTTGCGGCAAGCATTTGCTAGTAGCTTTTGGGAGAGGTTAAATTGTAATTGAGAACTTTCTCTTCCTGTGAATGTCATCTGTTATTCAAGTGTCGTCCTTTAAAAAAAAAAAAAAATAGTGATACATAATCTTGCCCAAATGGTCACACTCAAAAGTATAAGTAGTACACGAGTGCATTTATCCTTATCTTTTCCATGAGGTAGAGATAACCTCTATCTCCCGAGTAAGCATCTCTTATTTGATCCGAGTGGATGTCTTTCCCTCCTGTCTTTTTTTTTTTTTTTTTTTTTTTTTTGGCTTTTCCCCCAGTTGCTATCTCGTTCGAGACTTGGCAATCCTTACATTGGCACATTTTCTCAATTATAGTGGAGTCTTGACACCAGACCATCCATCCAGCTAGCCATTATCCATACCACTTATTCTTATTATGCATGGAGCTTGGAACTTTCCCAGCTGACCCCACACACACCACTTTATTGCAGGGATGGCACATGGAGGAAACTCGAGTATGTGCCAAAAAATACAATTGCACACGCTGAAGTGAATGTCCCGAATAAACTGGTTTTGTGGTGCCAGTACCATTATGAAGTTCGCTTGACATAGCTGCACATTAGTTAAGCCAAGTAGTAACCAGCTACCATACGGCATATTTGATCAGACACCCCCACCCCCACCCTCAAAGTGAACCAAAAATTGATTAGCCATCTGTGATTGTTTGGGTAGTGGGCTAAATACTTAACAGGAATGTGAAAAGGTGCATTGACCAAAAAATTCATATTCAGGAAAAAGGTGACGTTTGACGAATGTATTGCTGGATTTTATATGTGTTGCCTACAGACCACCCAAATCAAAAAGGGTCCATGTATCCAACTATAATGTTTTAAATGTTCAGCTAAATGTTCTACTGAGAGCTGTTCTGGTTTTGCAATGTTTATTTTCCTTCTTTGGTGGTGAGTCTCCACACGCAATCTTTTTTTCTCACTCTGTAATACCGGCCCACCTTTACCATTTCATTAAGTAGCAGAGTGGGTTAATCTAGAGGAAATGAGAGGTGGAGGTTAGTCACCGTGGATTAGTCTGGTCCCAGACTTCAAGCGCTCTTTTTCCACTCTGGAGATAATCATAGCCAGGTTAGCCAGGAAATTAAGTGACTGACTTTCAGTGACTTTCTAATCCCCACCATGCTCTCCTCTTACATTTCTGGCCCATTCCCACAACACTCATTTTTGTCTGTACTTCTCTACCCCGCTTCATCTCGCCTGGACTGGAGCGAAGTCTACTGCTGCAGGAGAATTCTAGATGACAGAGCCTAATTTCTCTAATTTTTATTTCAGGCGAGTGAGTTCACAGATGAATTGACATTTGTTCAAATTATTTTATCTTTTCATTCAATAATTTTTTTTTTGTCTGTGTAACACACAAGGTCACGTTTTAATGCAAATCATGCCGTTAAGATAATTTCAATCGGGAAAAAAAAACAAACTCTTTCTGTTTAACTAACTCCATAATTGACTCATCTATTGGCTTTCTGGCATTTGGGCCTGTATATTTAGATGGCTCTAACCATGAACTTCATTCACATATCAAACGAAACCTTCACTCTAGTTGGGCTTCTGCCCTTTTAAAAGGCATGTCATCCAACTCTAAATGAAATATTGCCGACATGTTCCTCACTCTTTGTGCACTGATGTGCAGAGCTTGCACTGGCACACATGCACCCATTCAAATTTTGCACAAATGCTGTCGTCCTTCAGGGGGAAAAACACCACGCAAGAATACTCACTGGAGCTAAAGCTCACGTAGTTCTGGATTGATTTGTGACTTGCCTCAGGTGTACGTTATGTGACCTTTTGCCAAGATGGGATTGAACCAACCTGCCTGCAGTCAAGCGGTCAACAACAGCACCATAAACAAAACAATCTGACACCACTGGTCAGGACTATGAAGAAAAAAATGACATATATATATATATATATATATATATATATACACACACACACACACGCACACACACACACACACACACACACACACACACACACACACACACTGTATATGAAAATGACAATCATATGAACCGGTAAGATGGGAGAGTGTTGCTTCCATCATGTTATATCTCCATCTATCCTCCCAAGGTGGACACCTGTTCCCCTTCTCTGCATGCAGAAAAGGAAAAGGAAAAAAAAACATGTTCATTTTTATAGTCGGGCTCTCTCCATAGCCATGCATTCTTTTGTGTCAATTTCTTTGGGACTGAAAGGTAGCGGTTGCATGTTCTTATATATGTGCTTATGCTGTAATACTTCCTGCCTGGGAGATAGCAAAAAATGCCTCGGATCCCCAAATAAAAATCCAATCGAGTTTTCTACTTTAGGAGCTGACAGTACTTTTCAACCTAAGACTCCCATTTCTGCTGCCTCAGCCTTCTTTTCCGTCATTCCTATATCTCCTAATTGTCCGCCCTTCAACTTCTACCTCACCCATACTTCCCACTTTACTTCTGTTCCCCCAGTCTTGTTTGGAATTCACCTCTCTTTGTTCCGCCTAATCCGCAAAGGGGAACTTTTTGAAGTGGGGAAGTTTGGAGTTAGACAGACAGACATACTCAGGGGTGCCCATTGCTGTGTGGGGGGTAGAGGAACAGGGATATACTATCTGGGTGGTAGGAAGGAAGCTTAGAGAAAAGTAAATTATCTTTCTTCACTTTCACTTCTTCACTGCACTTCTTCAGATGATCCCTCTCTCTATGGCCCCATATATTCCAGCATCACCTCTGACTCCCTTTCTTTTTCTCTGCTTATCAACTACCCACCTTGCGTTTTCAAGGACAAGCTCAGCTGTTGAGAACACTACGCTTTGGAAAAATCTGTGTGTGTGTGTGTGAGCGCTAAACTTAGGTGTTCGTATAGAGACATACAGTTTGTATCGCTGCCTGTGTATTAGCGCTGGTGTGTTGCATTCATTTTTCAACAGGATTTGCAGCGGAGACTAATCCTATCTCCTGTGCTATCACCTTACCTTCCTTCTGACTACCATTTTTTTTTATACCCCCACTGCACTTGCCTGCTCCACACTTTTGTCATTCTTTGCTTGAAGCAGTATTTCTGAAATATTTGTTTTGTACACAGTAGACTCAAAACACCCTACACTCAAAACAAGCTTCATTTTGGATAGTATCTGTGCAATGCAACTTTAAGACCTATTCTATCATCTCAGAATCAGTATGCCTTATTTATTTTGTATGGACACAGAAATTATTCTCTTCCTTTTGGATCTAAAAACCACCGCTATGGATTTGAAATTAAACAATGTGTTTAAATGCAGACTTTCAGCTTTAATTGGAGGGGTATTTCCATCCAAATTAGGTGACCGGTATAGGAATTACAACAGTTTGTACACTGTATATGCTCCCAATTTTTACGGGACCACCAGTAATTGGGAAGTTTAATGACATTGTGCACCGAATAGCAGTCCGGTCATTTAGCTCCGGATTTACTGTGTGAAGCCAGCCACCTACTTCAAACATTGAAATCGATCATTTTTTTATGGTTTTGAGGCATCTGCATACAAAAACACACATTCTATGATAGTCTTATATATTTGGTCTCTGTTTGTGGTATTTTCTGAATAACAAGATGCCACTGACACACTTTGCATTAAATAGTATTAATTGTATTCAGCAGACTCACCCGGCTGCGTGCGTTCAGAGGAATTGACCTTCTGTAGTCTTAATTGTACCACAAGCTAAACTGCTGTGACATTTAACTGTGCTCCAGTCTTAACTCTTGGCCATCTATTCGAGAGTGTCAGTGACATTTCCGTGAGGAGACATTTGTGAATAAACATGCCTGGTATGCATTGTTAACAATCTAAACAGAAATCACAAAAATTCCATTCTTATTAGATGTTCATGTTTTTGCTCTGCCTCTGCCACATGCGTCTCGAGATGCAGTTTTTGTTGTGCTCCATCCTCCCTCTCGTTGGACTGCCACGCCCCGCCGTCTCTCTAAGTGAGATTTTACAGTCCAATAGTGCAAAGTGACCTTAATGGGGTTTGTCTGCCGAGATTTCATGGGCATGTTGATCAATAGCAGTGACTCAGCAATCACTTTGCCAGGTGCTGAAACTTCTGGTTTCAAAACTCCACTCAGCAGCCCACAGCCTTCACTTTGCCGTGTAAACATGCACAGAAACACCACCCAAGGTAACACTTTCTTAAGTGCTCTCACATACTGTAAATCACAAGAACTGCTTTGTATTCTGAGACTTATATCTGTTAGTTTGTCCCTTTCATGTAGCTCAATCCAAAAAGAAAACACTAGAAAAAAACTGAGCTTTTTTTTTTTTGTATCCCATTGATGTAACCATTGTACACATAGGATGACATCGTTGTCCATCCAATATTTTATTTGACAAACCGTTCTATTTGTATTGTACTTACTTAAATTCTCATCATGGGCCAACAATTGGATCTGTCTTCGTTGCATTCAAAACACATATGCTGTACCAGTGGTTCTTGCATGCATTTAATAGTCGTCTATGGCTATTAGGGCTTTACACAATACAAATATTGGATTGGACATAACTTTAGCTTGGTTCATTTGATACTGTACATGTTCACCCATTCTTACAAAGTGAAAGCCCTGTGTCACATATATGATACAGTTTGAGTGTTGATTTGTCCATCACACCGCTAATAAGTTGTAGATGGTTTGAGGAGGTTGAGTGACATTTTGGGACAGTACAGTAAGGGAAAAAGTAGCTTATGAAATTGTGTTACTTGTATATATTTTTACTGGATTCAAATCATTTCTATGTACGACTGAAATTATCTGGCTTAGCATGTCAGCTTGAGTTTAGGCCTGTGTCATCAGGTATTGGCTGCAGCACACACACGCCCAATCTTCACAAACATAGAGGCTTTTGAAAGATGTCTTTTAATTAAGCCAGCCTAGACTGCTGGCTTTGCAGATGCATTAGAATCTGCGCTTCTTTACTTGATGGGGGAGTGTGGGACGAGCGGAGGGTGGGAGGCGTATTCCAATTCAAATCAACAGTGAGATGGAAAGAAGGATATTGGAAGTGGACTGAAAACAAAGGAGTGCTGAGATGTTGGTCAATATCGCTTTAAAGCCAATAGTCATCATGAAAATGTAGGAGAATAATGAAACTCTTATTCTAAGTGGCCAAATGTGCATACATTCTTTCATTTATTTTACCAGGTAAGGCAGTTGAGAACGTTTTCTCATTTATAATGTCAACCTGCAGGGCAGAGCAAGACAACATTCATAAACCTGTACGAATGCATAGTTTGTGTTGTGTGCAACATATCCACAACATCAGTGTGTTTACAGACTTTAAACATATGAAGTAAAGTAAAAAGAAAAATCATGCCCAGGGTGTATTCAAATAAGGCATTGCCATTTTGCGGCTTTTCACTTAGCACACATCTACAACATAACCCCCATGATGGAGGGGGGATTATTGGAAATTTGTTCAACATTACTCAGTCAGCTTGCTAACTGATCCATATTATCATGGGGGCCACCAAGTGCTCATTTAAATGCTTACAGGAACCCAGCAAGTGTCCCCTCTGTCATGATCCACCCTGTCAGCAAGCTCACATATTTTGGTGTTTGGAAATACATTGTCTGCATTCAATTTCTCAGCATAACATATACCAAATACAGTGAATATCAAGTTGAAGTGGAAGATGTAGCAATGTTTCTGAATGAAATGTCAGTCTCAAAGGCATTATGGGGGTATTGACTTGGGACTTAAAGTAAGGAATGTTGTTTATGACAGTGGTTTCCAACTTTTTGGCACCATGTACTGGTTCAAACAAGTACATGTTTTTTTTGCCGACTGGCAATCTTTTGGTGGGTAGGGCGCAAGAACAATAGATGACACGAGCCTCACATTATCATGCTTTCCACATCATTACTTGTTGGGTTCTCCTTGTTGAAATGATTCAACAGGATTGTTGTGTTGCCAGTTTTTGAGGCGTTAACTTTCCCCCTGGCTTCATTTACTCCACATCGCTTTGGAGATACTGCCATACAAGCAACGGTGGAGATCAATCTTGTCAAAATTGTTTCATCGTGGGAAGATATTGCCAAGTCATGGCTGTCCATTAGCTGTGCGTTTAACTATGCTTTTAGTCATTGTTTACTTCTCGTTTCTTTTACTTTGGTTACCTCTTCACCTTGCAAACCAAAGCAGAGAAGGCAAAGATGCACTCTGATTGGCTGCTGTCACGCCCATTTCCACAGCATCTGATCGCTTGCTGATGCTCACAGCTGTTCACCGCAATATCACAAATCTTGATCATGTAACCACATTTTTATTCTCTGCAAAAGACAAAAAAATAAAATAGAATGGCCCACAGACCAGTACCGGGTTGCAGACGGGTGGTTTGCTGACCATCAGTTTGTGTTTTTTGTTGTTCATTTATGTTTACACTGATTGCAAAAGAGCTGTCTGCAAGAGAAATTCAACCAACTCATAAGGGACAGATTTAGAGTCAGAAGAGAAGCCACAAATAAAATGGAGGACAGGCACTACGTGGATTAATGGCGAGGCTGTACATTCACTGATAAGAGTGGATTTGCACCTGAGGACCACTGTACATGATTGTGCACACGAGGAACATATAGATCCTAATTAAGAGTGCACGTGGAGGATGGGTGTTTTGTAGCACTCACAGGACCGCGCTATTTCACTTGAGTAGTGCAAGATTGGAGTGAGAGAGGAGGCCACAAGTGCTCTAATTAAGATGCTCCATCCATGGCAGTCTTGAAAAATGATGTGAAGAGACTGTTGAAAGAAGAGAAATGAAGCTTTCATGATGACTTCTTCCATGCTCACTATGCTGTGAAATGTCACCGGACCATTTAGCCTAGCGGTGCTACACTTCAGCCTCAGCCGTCTGTGACAAAAGGGAGAGTGTGTAGGAGCAGGATGTGTATATGTTGGCCCAACACGCTCGCCTGTCATATTGTTTGCATTGCACTGCACTTACGTCACAATGGTAAATCTCTGACATTCTAACGTCATTCCCCCCATCTGACACACATTATCATACAATAATGGCATACGCTACGAGGACAAAAGTATTACGACAACTGTGGAGCTTGACCAATATGGGATTTTTGCGGTCGATAAGAAGTAAGACTACAGATGTACACAGGATATATAGTCTACTGTACATCAGGTGTCGCCCGCGTGGTGCCCTCAGGCACCAGTTTGCCCCCGAGAACCACATGAGTAGCCAGCAGACCTGTTCTAAAAAATAACTCACCAGTGATGGCACTATTGTAGAAATGATCATTTGAAAATGTAAACACTTGCAGAGATTTCTCGAAATAGTGTTGCATATTGGCATTTACTCTCTTTCCTACACTGTTAAATCATTAAAGTGATGGTCTTCACATAGATATGAATATCATGTGTAATGTTCATTTTGAAAAAAAAAAGGCCATGTGAACCTGACCTCTGTTCATAAAAAAATAGGTGAATAAACTCTAGCTTTTACCTCACCTTTACAGTTACCACGATCCGATTAGAATAGTATGAAATGTTTTCCTCCAAATTAGAAATCATTTTTTGAAATGTAAAAAAAAAAAAACAAACAAACAGGCTAATGGCAAATATTTTTCATTAACTCTTTTATTCCCAATGACGTATGAGTAAGTCAAGTCACTATGACCGCGTACCCATTCATTACCTATTTATACGTCATTTCCTTTTTTTTTTCTTCTTTTTTTTGGGCATCGTAAAATGCAGCCTCTGACTGAGGATAAGGCTTGTGTTCATTGTAAATCATTTAAAATCTGTCCAGCAAGTGGCAGCGGGTGTAAGGGATTAGCCAGGATCATGCAGAACAAGTTGAAAGTATAGGTGGGGGGATGCATGGGCGGACTAGCGTAGTCAGGTGAGTAGCGGGTAGTTAGTAGAGAGTGCATTTGATGCAGTTGCGATGGAGAAATCAATCTGGTAAATTGAAGAGCAGTTTACAAATTATACTGTATTGTTTCACCCTTTTCCTGGTAATCATGGCTACTGTGAAATATCGCGGGTAGTTGGGTCTCTGTTATGTCACGTTTGTGGCCTTGTTGCTGTTGGTAATATTTAATGGTCCTATAAACTCCACATCTGTTGTTTCTCTCCATACTTCATGAACTCACATGTGTACATTATTACATGCTCGTGTGTGTTTTTGTTTACTCTGCCTTTCCTTTGGCTTTAAACAACCATCTGTGCTTCGGTACCAACACTTTTTTTTTCTCTCCCCGCCCAGTTTATCTCTGACTGTAAAACAGCACAAAACAAAAATTTGACGCTGGAAATAAACACACTAACGCACACGCATGCCCGTACGCACGCGCGCACACACACCTGCTGTTGATTGCCTTCACGAATGGTATTGTCATGTTTATTTCACATTTGCTAGAACGCGGCTTTTGTTCAAACAATGGATTGTTGTTTTAATATTTTCTCAAGTGATAATAATAGGAGGGTTGCACTAGTTTATATGGAAGGTTCAGACCACGTATCCATTTCCGGCCTTCATGCTCCCAAGCAAATTGAAGGCTTTTCAACCGTTAGCCTCAATGTTTAGTGGTGTTCTGAAAGACAATGTAAAGTCAATTCAAAGATGTGTTTTTAAAAACATGTACAGTACATGACAATTGCTGAAAGCATACACGCAGAACTATTTAATACTCAGTTGTGGAGCTATAGCATGAAATGTTTTTATCATTTTGTTTTTCCTATTTTTTTTTCTCCTAAAAGGGCATTGTGTGACTCTTTGGAGTTTGGCAGGAGTCATCCCACACCCCATTATATAACAATTTGAGTGCAGTTCGGTTCTGATCAATTCTGATCCACTCGATCCACACTTCACTAGCTATGACTACACTCTGAAAAGATTCCTTCCTTTGGTGCATACACCGACGTGGCTATTTAGAGCGCCTCGTTGTCACCCGTGATTATGAGTACAATATGCAGCGAATGTTGGAAGCATGAGGATGGGGAACTTTTTCTTATTTTTAAAATTATAGTCCATTTTGACAGCCAGCATGTTGGACTGGGGCTTCAGGATGGCATGGCCGCATTAGAGCACCCCGTTGTCGCTGTGTGGAAAAGCCTTATGATGACCCGTGGGATGTATTTCAGCCATAGCTCAAAACATGAAGTTGTGTGTTGACATGTATAAAATTCTTCCAGGACTGGTCGTGGTATTTCATTGTCAATTCAGCAGGGCTTGGTTTCAGCCCATTCGGCAGGCACACCCACAGCATTCGAGCATAAAGAGAAAAGCTTGATTTTTCATGATTTAGAATCCTCTTTTTTTTTTTTTTTTTTTTTTTTTTATATACCGCTCTTTTTTTAATCAAATTTGGTGGGGTTGTTAACGGCACTCGTCTCTGTGGTGTGTAACGTTTGAAAGTCATTATTTTCACTATATGGGGACTTTAATGTTATACTAATGTTTAGTCCCCATCCCTTGAGGTGTAAGATTTTTTTTTTTTTTTTGCCTCAGCCACGTCTTGCTTGAATATGGTGCTTCACCATTATCCCGCCGGCTTTTGGTAATGCATATATCCCAATTCTCTTACTTTAAAAGTCTCCTTAAAGCTTTAGAGGCCAAACAATTTAAACCTTATGAAACTCATGAACATGTTTGTTTGGCCTCTGGCATTACTTAAGAATGAGACACGATACCTCAATGCATTAGTGTTAAATAATTAGGAGTAAACTAAGACAAATTCACTGACATATTCACAGTTAATCACTGCAGTAGTAGTCGGGTCTGACCAGTTAACGTGGTTACATCCAGATCAGATTGTAAAAAAAAAATCAATATCTTGATCCAATTCACATATTTTCAAGAAACCATTGTCAGTGTTGATGCGGGATGTCTTAAGATGCGAAGTACAGCACAGACTATTATCTGCTTTATTCTTAAAATGACCCGATCAAACATTGTCTCTCCTGTCTCCATCTGACTCTGTCCGTGGTTTTTTTCATGTTTTTTTTCTCCTCCTGACCTTTTTGTTGGATGCTGTAGTCACCCAGCCTTTCCTATTTTCTCACCCCTTGAGCTATCTTGTTTGAATCATATTGTTAATGTTTCCATCACCTCGCCGCGCCGTCAGGCCTTTCTTCACCCAATTCTCTTCCTCCTGTTATAATCCCCCTCTCATGTCTTTCCTCCCACCGACTCCTCGCTCAGTGGCTTCATTATATCCCTTCAATGTATTTCAACTGCTCTGGCTCATTTACTTCTCATTCATGCAATCTCTCTTTTCTCCTTTCTTCTCCAACCAATACCCTTTCATTCATTCCCTCCACATATCTGTCCCCCGCTAATATCCCACGTCTGTCTACCTGAGATATTAGAGCTATAAAGACAGGTGTTCAAAAGAAAGCGGGGCCAGCAAATGTGCTTTATATCCCTCCTGGCATCATTCCCTTGAATGCAAAGTGAAGAGGATGTGTGTGATATCTCACGCTCAGACCTTTTTATGTTGACAATATTACCGTGAGTCGAAGGGAGAAGAACCAATTTTTTTTTTTTTTTTTTTTTTTTTGTAAAAACCTTCAATCCTTTGTATTCCTCCTCGCTTTGGACACGTGCAAGCACGTCGCCAATCCCTTTGTTGTGTTTTCTTGGATTTGATGCTAATATGATGTTTTATTTCACTGTGTGTAAACAAGCTCTACACTCACATTTGGGTTTTTCCTGTAGCATGTGATGTGCTGGCAAAAAGGATGTATACTTTTGAGCAAGGTATTGTTAGACTGCAGTCCAATCATCTTACATGTATCACATCTCACACCCTAGAGTATGTTAAAAGGAGTTGTATTTACACTTTTCCATATGATCTCTACTGAGAGTACGTTTTGGGTTCTGTGAGGTTTCAAGCATTCAGAAGAACTGCAAAAGCTCAAATATCCCCTCTGAATAGATCGGGATAACCATGCAGACATTCTGAGTGTTGGGGGAAGCAAAAAAGGAATACGTTGGGGAATATTTTTTCCCCCTCTCTAGTTGGAGATGAAACATGACTTAAATCGTGTGTGAGTTGGAGTGAAACATTTACAAATAACCTCATCGAAAGGAGACCATTTCCACCTTTTCTGTAGGCTCAAACTCTCAAGTCCCTAATAACTAGCCTTTGTCAATCCTAAATTACATCCTTATCACTCACACGCATACACGTACAGGAATATACAAACTAATGAGTGTGTATTACACATCTTTATACGTGCATTTTTGCCATTTAAATACTTGGGTGAGCAATTTATCAAGTTTTATTTTCTTTCCGTGTAAGAATATTTTCCCATTGAAAGTGTCAGTGTTGTGTGTGGAACTGCTGAGGGAAGAGGAAGAGCATGCAAAGAGCAGGATGAGGTAGGCAAAGACTGTGGAATACTTGTATTTAACCAGAAGAAAGCCATGGCAGCAACAGTGAGTGTCGGGAACCCACACGATCAGGCATACTGTGTTACCAAATCACTCAAAACCCATTCCACCGACAAGCCTCGGGTTGAGAGAACACAAGGGCAGTCAGGGAACCAACACATGGAGCGAGGTTCTGAAAAAGCAACCTTCTTTGTGGTTTGTTATTGAATATGCTAAAATTGCACAATAAACACTGATCCACAGAGACTGACAAGACACATGAACGCCAGCACAACTTTTGCTTCGTCTGTTGCAGATTCCGGGCAGAGGGAAAGATCATCGAATCGCGCCACAATATGAAGAGGTGGAGCGTCAGTATGCCTCCCTGCCAAGGTACTAATCTTGTTTTCTTTACATTTTGTTTCTTATTTTGCACCAAATACCCACCACTCCAATATATTGTCTTGCTCCACCCATCCAGGCGTTGAAAAGGAAAAAAAAAAAAAAAGGACCATGTGACTCCCTGTTACACAATCAATGCAACAGTATACATTTAGTTTTTTGTCTTCAACTTCTGTTAGATCTTAGTTTAGGGCAGTTGTTTACCCTTAGGTTTTTTTTTTTTTGGGGCATTCCACATGACATTCTATTCAATTAATCATGTGCTCAACGAGAACGTTGGCTACCGCCAAATCTTAATACATCTGCATACCAAGACATTTTCGGCCACGTGATGCTTTTCACTTTTTGGCCACTCAAGTGGAGTACACAAAACAGATTCCTTATATAATGTAAGATTTAATGTTCAATGACTGACAATATTATTGCAAAACAATGAGTTCGTCTGCCTGTCATTCCTATCTTTATCGTTGTAAGCGTTAAGGGACCAAGAAAGAAGTTATTGTATTCATTTTATACATGTATATTTTTAAATTAATCAGCCAATTTACCTATTATCCGAATTGCATTCTGCCAAATATCAGAGTTAGCCTCGGCCTCAAAAATTCCATCTCACTGGTGTCGTAGTTTCTACTGGTTTGTGTTTTGTGCGAAGGTAAGACCACGGAATGGCTAAAGGTCAAAGTTGCAGTGTGAAGTTTGTCTAACACTTGTTGGGGACAAGTGATGGTCCACAGCTGCTTCCCCACCGTTTACACGTGTTCCTCCTAATGGGAAACACAGTTGCAGACATTGTATATTCTCTATGCATCATCTGTGCCTTTTAGGGTCTCAATTTTCAAGGCAACCCCTTGTTACTTCAAAGCCTCACCTTCAACCAACATGTGGAGCATTACATTTATTTTCTGCATTTGTTCACTTCTGTGTCATGTCACTCACCTACCATTTTTTTTTTTTTTGCCAGGCCTGCTTGCCTAAAGTAAAAAAAAAAATGAAATTGTAACTCTTGTCTAAAGATAG
Source organism: Hippocampus comes (assembly GCF_001891065.2). Taxonomy (NCBI): domain Eukaryota; kingdom Metazoa; phylum Chordata; class Actinopteri; order Syngnathiformes; family Syngnathidae; genus Hippocampus; species Hippocampus comes. The sequence goes on along the minus strand of NW_017805698.1, from coordinate 2,718,450 downwards.
AAGTTGTGTGTAAAATTAAACTGTAAAAATGGGACAGCAGTTGCAACTTTCTTCACACCTGCAAAGACTCAACAAGTCAGCAACAAATTGCCAGTCCAGTACCGTAATGGAGTAAAGGTACTTTGTGACGGTACTTGAGTAAGAATCGCATGTAGATTTGTTTTACTGTTATTGCTGACCGACACATTTATTCTACTATATTTCCTAAGTAAAATGCATACTTATATTGCAATACAATCCTCCTACTTCTGCTGCTAATGCCTTTTGACTTTTACTGCTGTCAATGAAGAGGCCAGTCAGATAACCTCTTTGTCACGTGGCCCTCCCCCACCTTTCTCCTTTTCTCTGCAGTAAGACAAGCAGCAAAGAGTTACGGAATTTTTTTCAAAAGTGTTGAACATGCATTAAATGTCCATCTTTATTTGCTGTTGGACATATTAATAGACTGTTCTGTTTCCGCATACTTTTATGGATTTTCCTTGCTGATATTACATTATAATGTTATTGTGGACTGTTGCTATTTTGAGATGCACTACTACTGCGACAGCTACTTAAAATGTCTGTTATTGAGTTATTCTACATTAATTAAAGCTTCAGTTCACTGATGTCAACCACAAGAGAAATGTAGCAAACTAAGCTGTAAGGAAATGACAACAATAAATAAGGCTTCATCAAAGCTTTCTTTATTTAATTTTAACATTTAATCTTTTATACGTCTTTTTTTTTTTTTAATTGCATCATATCATTGCGGTATAAATGAACACTTAATTCACACCGGTGGGCATATTTAAATGAATTGATTTTGTGCACTTGGGTTAGACTCTTCCTACAAGATGAAGTGCTGCATGCCTACTGAAAGTGACAGAAATGTTAGGCAGTGAAAATTTCCCATTGATCCTGTTAAGTTTAATTAACTTACATTAATCTCTTGAAGTCAAAATGTCAATGTTCTTTTAATTACCATGAGCTTGTTAAGGCAGAACATGATGGTCAGGCTAACGTGCTAGCTAACTTTGCTCCTTCGCCAATACGCAGCTCTTTAGCTATACTACTGATGTAAATTAAATACATACACATAAAATTAGATCAGAAATTTAGAATCAAAACTGTAACAACTCACTTTTAAAAAATATTTTCATTTCAATTTCAATGACTTTTAATGTGAAAAAATGTATTTTAATGTAAAGCACAGAGTTATTTTCTGTTGCAATGCTTGCATTTTTAATCAAGTATCACTCTCAAGTACTTTATACAAGACTGGTCTTTGGTTCTTAGGATGCACGAAAGAAAGTCAGCCAACGGAAGAAGTACTGAGAATAAGACCATTTTTGTCTGGTTCCCATCTCAGTTAAAAATGCTGAAGGATGGCTGTTTTACACCTCGTTCATGTGTGTGTATGTTTGTGCATGTCTGTGCATGTGACTGAGCAAGAGGGAGGCAGAGTGTCTGGGCTGGTGATGACTTTAGCAGATGGGGCCGAGAGCAGTGATGATCGTTAGGGGGTCTAGCTGTCGCTTTGAAAAGCCTTGAGAAATTGGAAACACACGCTCACACATACAGGGCACTGTCTCAGTCTCATGCTGTAGCGACTAGAAACGTACTTGGTTGTGCACTGACCTCCACCAAGGTGGAAAGATTTTGACCACAAAAGGATTTCTGGCGAATAAATTTTTCAGTTTGCTCCATTTAGTACCTTTGTAATGATAATAAATTCTTCCTTGCTTCGAGCAACTCTGCAAAGTGATGCGAAGTCACGGCTAATATCGTGTGCTGATAGCGTGGTGGACCATGAATGAGACCATTTGCATATTGGCCTGGGAGAGTTGACTGTTCCATTGAGAAAGAAACAGCAACAGGAGAAAATGTGTTTTTCAGTCCACATTTTTATTGAGTTGTGCACCAACAGAGGAGATTATCTTTTTTTTTCCACAAATTAAAATAATTCAGAGGTGTCTCAATGACATGTTTTCATCAAAATACTCCCAAGGATGAAGAATTATCGTATGCTTTACACACTTCATTTCTTGTCCTGATGAAATTAGCCTTTTTGAGTAGGTGGCCCTCTCTCATGGAATGGAGACAGTCCTCATTACCACTTACTGGTGAGCTCATGAGACAACTGTATAGTGACAGTCCACTCAAATGAACACACCTCACAACAAGCAGCAGTTTAACAGATGGTGAACAGTTCTTCAAAAGAAATGCCTTCAAGCTCTTTATTGCCACTCCCACTTGATGGCTACTGTTGAACTAAACACAGAATGGTGTACTTAAAACCACCACACACAATAGCTCTACCTTACAAGGTCTGTTGCACTTAATGCTAACAAACAATGAAAAACACCAGTCAGTTGGAAAACTCTTCTTTGTGTGCATCTCCTCATGTCTGTAAGCACGCAAGGACGACAGCGTCGCGAGGCAAGTTTGCCCATATTTGGAAGTGCTTGAGTAGCAGCCCATTTGGTTGGTTTATTGCTCCTACCTACCTTCAAAAATTCGGAGATACTGTAAGTCTGCCTGATTGTATTCTTTTTTTTTTCAAACAAAATTAAACAGTCCATTCCTGATCTCTGTGTTTGAATTGATACAAAAGGAGAAGAGAAATGAGGAACCAGATACTGATATTGTACTTATCACTGCCATTTTCCTCCTGCCGCCACTCCACCATTTCCCCTCCTCCACGTCACACCTTCTATCCCTATTTTACCAGTTTCTCACACTTCTCCACTTTTATCTCACAGTGCTGCATTATACTGGAACAATAGTCCCCTGTCGAGAGACAGTTTTAACTGTAAACAGCCAGCAAAGCTAAATCAACATGTGGTGATTCTACCTGAGAATTAGAGCTTTAAAATCATGGCGCTGCTACACTGCCTTGTATTAAGGAGAATAGGATCTCGGTCGCTGCCATGGCAACCTTGAATCCCCTATTTTAGTACTCTAAAATATTAGTGGGCTAGCTGAGACAAGTGTTTTATGTATTTATTTATTATTTGTTTTTTTTTTGTAAGTAGCTTTGGCGATCATTTTAACTTCAAGGTTGTATGCAGTGCTCATGCAAATTTTGCTGCCTTCGAAAACAATCACACATGCTTTGATTTTTACGAGAGTTTGGAACGATGAACCGATTAGACCTGATCGTCATTTGTTAAAGCGAGCGATACAGTTGTGTTGAAAGCAGACTCCTCATTTGAAATGAATCAGTCAGGAATCCTTTGCTGAATTGATTGTGGAGTTGTATATCGGCTACGGTGAGACTAGGAGTTGGTGTCTTGCCCAGGGAAACCAAGACAACAAGTATTTTAAAAAATGATGAGATTTATTTGAAAAAAAAACATGGAGAGACACCGTTCACAGATCTGTCAAGGGAGCCATGCATCTTGCGCTCTCATTTTATCTTGGTTTCTTCTATTTGGGAGGGGTTAAGGTCAGCACAATCAGCATTTTGAGCAGCTACACAGAATGCAGTCGAGTGCATGAGCAGGCAACTTTGCTTATCTGCAAAATAATTGGTCAGCATTCAAAGGTACGAACAGTTACTTACACTGTAAGATGTCAAATTCCCATTACAGTACATTGGTTGCCTGAGTTTTTAAAGTTTTCATCTCTCAAGCATTGCTAGATTACACTAAATGCCATGCATGCTCCGTAAAGTTATGTTGATGACTGACACAGGGGTGCAGAAATCAATTTTGGTGCAGTTCTCAAATGAGCACCACAGAATGTTGTTTGGTGCTTATTTTTTTTCCCTCTACCCACCAACCTCAACTTACTACCCGCCATAACTGGACTGTAAATTTTAACTTCCTGTCCCTTTGTGGTGAAAACATGATCGCCGTTGCATGATATCTCCACATATCTAATAAACTTAATGGGGCAAGCTGTGTGCACTTCTGCCAAGGTGTGGACCACTTGAGGAGGTCTTTCTAAAACCCACATCAAGCCTCTGTGCCTCTGATGTGCCAATTGCTTGTGAATTTAGGAAGAATGTGGCTTTTGTTTCGAGACATATTATATAACATTTTTCGGGGGGTGGGGGGCATGATGATGTTGTTTGATCGTTTACAGCTGTATTCATTGAGTTAGTCAATATTTATGCTTGTGTTGCCTTAAATTGTGTATAACTTTCAAAGCACATCAACTTGTTGTTATGAAATTATGATTATCTACCAGGATTTCTGTTGTTGATAGCAATCTGTTGTTTGAAATGCAGTTTTGACCCAATTAGATTAGCCAAAACACCCTGTCCCATTTTTCCTTGTTATCACTCTTATTGGATTTAACTCACCAGTCAGACATGTTGTTCAGGTCTCCGGGAAGGCCGTCATTTCCTCATTAGAATGATAATGTGATTATTACTCATGAGAAGTGCATGCTGTTTTTTTGTATCCTTTCCCCCTGCATGTCTCTTTTACTTGTGTCTTCCCATTATTTACCCCTATTTTCTACTTTTTCCATTGCGAAATTGCATTCTCTTCAACCACTTCCTTGTGCTCTCTAAGGTGTAGATAAAAACAAAAGAAAGGACATTCTTTGGCTCTCTTTAGGGGAGAAAAGAAACAGAATGCCCCTCACTTTTTCTGCCTCTCTCAATCTCTCTTGACAAGACCTCCCAACCAGGCCTGAGATTTTCCCAGACCACTTTACAACTGCTACATAAGTAACACCATTGTCCACTGTTTTTTTTTTTCTGCGTCTCTCAACTCATCAAGACCCTTGTTGTTTGTTCATTATGTAGGAGATGCTAAAAAGACCCTCCCATGAGTCTGCCTTATGCCTCGTATGTTTTTGCTCGTTGCTAGAATTACTTTGTACATCCCAAAAGTTGAACAAAGTTCATCAGTCAATGTAAAAATCTCATAACGCAATTGGTTTTTTTACATGTATCCGCTCGCATGGATTGTGAGATGATAATACAGCGGTACATGTGGTTAGCATGTCTCCCTTGTATGGGATCTGTTCAGGTACTTTCGTGTCCTCCCACACGCCAAAAACATCTATTCTCTATGTGAATTCTAATGACAAGCTGACAGCCTTCCCTCTGTTAGCCCTCACCAACCATGGTGGAGGGGTTTGGATGTCGCGATGATCTTAGGAGAAAAGTTGTCTGGGGATTTATGCCCCTGGTGGGGTCACCCATGGCAAACAGGTCCTTGGCGAGGGACCGGACAAAACACGGTTCATTATGATAAATAACAAAACCGGATTAAGTTGTCCCTTACCCGGACGCGGGTCATTGGGGCCCCCTTCTGGAACCAGGCCTGGAGGTGGGGCTCGTTGGCAAGTGCCTGTTGGGCCCCGCCAACAGGCTCAGCCCCAAGAGGCAACGTGGGTCCCCGTTCCCATGCTAGGGAAGGAGCCCGAGCTTTCAATAAATTTGACAGGCAAACTTGGTTACGTAATCTGTTTCACTTGAAACCAGAAACAGTCTTGGCTGTGACCCATGAAAACAGGAGAAATACTTTTGCGGTCTGTTTGCCTTTGTGAAGGTAATGAGCTCACCTGGTTGGCTGGGTTCTTCCTCAACTTGTGCACAGATAATTTTCAAACTCTTCATGTACCAAATTAGTAGCTGTGCTATTTTGTGGTTTTGTAATTTCACAAGCAATTTTTATCAAGTCATCACGCTCTGAGCAAAATGTCCCAGCTTGAAACTATTACATGTAGCAGAGGACTCTATTGGCTCAAGATGTGAAATAATTGAGGTAGTTTCATTAAACATGCTACACGTAATGGATCTCATGATGTTTCAGGAAGTCACCAACTAAACGGTCTAAGTGGTTTGGTATGATACTTTCAAGCCCAAATGCACCCAATTAAACCCAGCGGACTTACTTTAACAAGTGGAGCTAATATGATTATTTTACCGCTGTTACGCACTCTATCTGACAAGTTTATTTTCCATTTAATATGATTCATGTCTTAGTTTGATGTGACCAACTGTGACAATTATCTGAATGAGTGTCACTACCTGTGAAACTCAAAGAGAAAATATGGATCACTTACATGGGGTACTGTTAGTGTTTGCTGACACGCAGGCTACTGCAGCACGCCTGTCCAGCTTTTGGTCTTACTACACACAAATATTGTACAGGGTGTTCCAAAAGTCTTGGGCACATTTTGACATTGAATATCTCGGAAACTATTAAGGATATAAAAACGCATCTGGTAAATTCAGAAAGCTTGTAATCTCATTTTTTACATGGAATGTTCAAAGATGTTCAATGTGAGCACCATTGGTCACATGACACATATAAAGCCGATAGTCAAATTCTTGCCAAATGCGTCCCAGCATTGCATTGTCAATGGTTGCAACAGCTTCTGTTATTCGTCCTGTTCTTTTAGCTGGGCATAAGCACCCATCCGTTATGAATTTACCATGCCATCTCACTATGGACTTCCTCTCTGGTGGCTCCTTTCCGAATTTTCTGCGAAATGCATGTTGAACAACAGTCCATGATTCCGTTTTGCAAATTCAAGCACACAAAACGCCTTTTCTGGTTGAGTGAACGCCATTAATGGGTCTGAAACGAAATAAAAAAATCAATAGCCTTACGAAAAACTTAATATAATGAGCTTTAAAATGGCACGACTTTTATCTTACTACCATTCATAGTTAAGGAGATATGGGGACTTCAAATGTGCCCAAGACTTTTGGAACACCCTGTATATTATTTTATCAGAGTGACTAACAGTCAGCTTGAAACAATTCATTTTTGACAGGAAGGTGTTACGGTTCTTTTGGATTACCCGTATACTTTGCTAACTTAATCTACCACGGGTGTGACTGGATACCACAGCGAAAATTGTATAAATGCCATTTTATTTATAGCGTGACATCCGCTTAAAAAAAAAAAAATCAAATATCAGGTTGTCAAGGCTACTCATTTAGCTTCAGCCTCTAGCTGTGACTTTTTCTCCAAATCATAAAGCCTTATGATGTGTGCAATTAAGGACTTTTTTTTTTCTCCACATGCTGACTTGACCAACCTTGCTGTAGCTCTCATGCAAGTCTGCAGCAGAGCCACATGTGAGGAATATAATTAATTGTACTCTTCCAAACTGTCCATTTAACGAATCTAAATGACTTAGTTACCCCTAGTATCAGTATCTTTTTTTTGGCCATAGCTTCACCAATCTGTTTCCAACTGGCATTGCTGTATTGTGATGTTTTGTGAACCAGCACTCCAAATCTCCATTGTTCTGCCCTCTTCTTCTGTGTTTCCGAGGCAACAGTCCCTTACCATCTGGAAAGTCTTCATTCCCGCTTCCTCGCTCTTTCCTATAATTGGTTTGTCCCCTGTCCTTCTCCCTTTTCTTTCCTTGATCGAATACATTTTGTATTCACTCACTGTGGACGATCTTTTTTTTTTTTTTTTTTTGCAGTTTTCCCCCTCACATTCACCCCCCCTCCACACACACACACACACACACACACACACACACACACACACACACATGAACCCGATACCAGCATGTGTCTGCATTTGCACACGCTCCTCCATTCACTGGAGAATGTAATCATGTTAGTTTCCTGGACAGGCCACTTTGTGATTCATTATTTCTTGGTGAATTAATCATATTTGGAAGACATTTATTGGCAAAGACAGGTAGAAGGCCCTTCAAGTGTTTTTTTTTTCTTTTTTACATTTAAACTTCAATTGACCGTCTGAGCATGGTGACATTCAATATGGCCAAACTTTTGCATTTGTTCCAACTTTGTCCAGCTGTATCTGCTCAATCTTTATTGAGGTGGGGGTTTTTTTCATCGCAATTTTTAGTCTTCGTTTATCCCTCTCCACACTGAATTTCCCTGTAAGTGTTAGATTTCCGTTTCCTTTTTTTTCCCCCTCATCTTTAAACTAATGTCTCAAGATCATTGGTCTGGCACGTTTTGCTATCATTTTTAATCTTCCTTCTTTTTGACCCTATGTCGATAAATCCATTGTTGTCGTCTCAACTCGGATTGCCGTGGGTAAAAGCCGCAATGGCACACTTTTGGAGCACATATTTCTTTTGCGGATCAAGACAAAAAGAGGTCACGAAAGCCCCTATTCTGTAGCCTTCTCAGTTATTTGATTAAAATGTGTTTGGGAACAGGTAGTGGTAGTGATAAATAGTGCTATGGGGGCTTTACAACCCACCTAAAGACAAAGGAGGCTATAATGAATAAAATAAGTGTTAAAGTGAAATTTTTTTGAACTACAACGCCAATAACTGATGTCATGCGAGGCCCGCGGCGCCCAAAGATTTTTAAACACACACACACACACACACACACACACACACACACACACACACACACACACACACACACAAATTGACAGTGCCCATCTGTCTACCTAACACATGCGCTTCCTAATTCACTTGTGACAGGTCAGCAAAGTGAGTCCTGTCATTCTCCCAAAATGGCCGATTCACACCAAAATGATTATTTCTTTCCATGTTAGTAAGGGAAAATGATCTCAGGTGGGGGTGTCAAATATGTTCTTAGCTTCCCTGGTAATCCTCCCCCCTGACCATCGAGATTTTATGCCGTGCCCTGTCAGTGGAAGCAAAAAGCTTCACATTTCTTGCATGGTACCTTGAGACTTTTTTTTTTGTGTGTTCCATAGATGTCTGAGAATCTGGAAACTGTTGCCTGGGGAAACTTTCCAACGAGTGACTCAGAGTGAATTGTTGGGGGTGGTGTTCGTGACCTCTAAAATCCATTCATATTCACCAGAATGCACACCTTTGCAAACCATGTCGGTGCTAAGGCCAAAACGGAGAACGATCATTAACAGAAGCTACGACCATCAGCATATAAAATTGAAACATCATGGCACTATACTTAATGGACGAGAACTTGTTGAATTACTGGTGACCCCACCTAAACCAAATGTTTATTTGTCCTTTATTTCATTTTGCTTTTCATTTCTTTCTTTCCTAATTCCTTCTTGATGATATCCTCTAGTCTTTGACCTATATAATTGTTAGTTAGGAGCTAATGGCGTATCGCGTGACTTGGCGGGGTCAGGGATCAAGGCAGGTTTAAGGGCCTCCAGGACCGATGCACCAACACAAATCTCCCTGGCAGCTGAACTAACAAGAAACCATCTCTGACACTCAATCACACAAACACACTCAGTGTGCAATCACTTAGCCATAAGTAGCAAAATAGCTTCATGTCTTATTTGGCTTCTGCCTATCTCTGCTGCTTCAGGTGTCACCCGTAATGTTTTTTTTCACTCGCTGAGATTAGGTTTTGTCACAACTCACACATACGGACCAAGATTCCTAATTCCATACCTGGCCAGGGTTTTCACACGGGGGCTTAGTGTGGTTTAGTTTAGTCAACAAAGGCAACTGTCAATCATACTGGAAGCCGCTTCTTTCTGTGATGTTGTCTGGCCAGTGTGTCTGGGGAAGAAAAAAAAAAAATACTTTGAATTACTTTAAATTGCATTCTGTATGCGCGTACTTTTGCTCTACTACCATCACAGCACACGCCGTAAAGGGATTTATGTTATACTAAATGTAGCAGTGATGAGCAGGAGATAACAAAGTAGATTTTTATCGCCATTCTATTTGGACTGTGATGCCTCTGGGTTTTTAAACACTAGAGTGCTGGATTAGGAAAGTGACTGTTGCGACATTATATCACAGGAGCCATCTTTATTACAAGAAATAACATGAGAACAGCAAACACATTTTCTTTTACCATTGCTTCTATTTTTTTTTGTAGTATTACTTTTTAGCTCGCTCTCATTCACACTCCATTTTCCTTCCCTCCAACCTCTACCGTTTTACCATTTTCCTTCTCTTTACTCATTTTGAGGCATAACAGGTTTTTTTGTTTTTTAATCAACTCACTCCATATTCTTTATATCTACTTTCGCGAAACGAATGTGTGTTTGGTGGAAGACCGTTTCAGAAGAACGATGTTTGTGCATGCACCTGTGAGAGCACCCATGGGTATACATGGGGGGTAGCAGCTGCATACAGCACTTTTACAAGAGTAAGTGAAAGAGTGTGTGTGTGTGTGGGGGGGGGGGGGTGCTGAGGTTATACAACATAACAACTCCTGTGTTTACTCTCAAATCCATCGCAAACCTGAAATCCCCCAAAATTAGAAAGTCTCACGTTACTGCAAAACACTGTCTGAGTCCACGGCTTAGCGAGCTGTATTAGCATTGATCCCTTCAACTCTTCAACCAATGGTTTCCCCATCTCGATATGTAGTTTTGGTAGTTGCTGCTTTTGTAGATGTGTTTCAAAAATAAATAAATAACTGAACGTATTTCTTCACAACTTTTAGAGCTTCAAAAACCCCAACTTCCTCCCACAGCCATAGTACAGACACTGACCTGTGAGAGGCACTATTGTGCCGTAGGTCATCCAGACTGCCACATAATCCGAAGAAGAAAAAAGTAATTGAAGAACGTTAGCTTACGTCATCTCAACATTGCACTTACAAACACGTCTCTTTTTCATTTTATTGCATTGATTAACTTGTGACACACATGAAAACACTTGACACAAAGACTCCTCTAGTTGTGCTCCTCTAGTTGTGTCCAGCAAGAGCACAAATGTCAGGTGTTGTGTTGAGCACACAAATAAGGATTTGCCAGCAGAAACATTGAACAGGTGAAACATCACGATTTGTTGGTCTTGCTGTTTTTAAGCGGATTCAGAAGGGAAAATCACTCATGAAGCATTTTACGCCACAGGATAATTGATCAGATAATCTTTCAGAAACATTTCGCAAGCTGTGCTGACCTCAGAAATGTTGTTCAACCGCACCCCCCCCCCAAAAAAATGCTTGAGAAATGTGCCCTGATGCCCTCCACCATTTTTAAATGCTGCTCTTGACTAACCTTTACTGATGGATGTTACCCTTTATCTTTTAGAGATTAATATTGAAAGCAACACGCTGTCCACAGAGCTAACAGACTATGTTGAGACGCTGAAGAGTTTCACGCTAGACTTTTGTTTTACGAACAAAAACGGTATACATAAACAAAATGTGTATGTGCAAAAATAGTCTTTGAAAATAGTAGAAAATTGAAGATTAAAAACAAGTACTTTTCGATTGGAAGAATAATGTCACAGAAAAAAAGCAACTGTAAACACAAAATAAATAAAGGATGCAACATGTTCAAACAATAAAACTTGGAGGGAAAGAAGTATAGGACAGGCAAAAAGAAAAGAGGGATGAAGACATTCAGTGAGAGCACGCTAATTCCGTTTTCTGCAAAGGTTCAGGATCAATGCTTCAAAGGTAAGGAAATGTGGTTTTGTGAGGTAGGCGTGAAGAGTAAAGGATTGTCCATCTCTTTGTCAGCCCTGCGACTGACGGATAATCGGTCCAGCATGAACACCCCGCACCACTGTGATTATTATGTTTGTGAAAACTCTGGATGTTGTTCCCTTCTAACTTCTCACACACGTGCCATTCAGATTATTTTAGGTTGGGAGGGTGTGACTTGGAAAGTTTAATTAGAGGTTTCTTTATGTACATTAACGCTGCCGTTTTGCTTCTCATACTGCAACCGTTGTTGTGTGCTTGTGCTTGAATGCATGCATGTGTGTGTAATGACCAGCCGGTAATGGCTTCCACTCTCATTATTACCCCATAATCCCCAGCTGCTGTGCAGTCCTGACTTGAGTTCCTGGTGGGAGAATTCCAAACTTGCCACTGGATTTGCAATTGATTCCCCACAGATTGGAACTGGATTTCCACTCCATTACCAATATGGCCACTCTCATAAGACTGCAGCAACTACTTTGGTTTTATTGTTGTTATTATTATTGAGTCTTTTTTCTGTTTGTGAAATGCCATGAATTATTTAGGAAAATATGCAAGAAGATTGTCAAAAGTATCTGAAACGGCAGTGGTTGATATCTCACATTCTGTAGATGTATTAGTATTTTTTTTAATAAGATACACATAACATGTGAGATCATTGAATTGTCGTGGCAAAAATATAGCCACTGGAAGGCAAAATAGTGTGTTTTGTGTTGTGCTCTCAGTAGGATGTGAGTTGGATGCTCTTGTACATCTGCCTTGTAGTCCTGGTCCTATGCACTGCTCTTATCTCTGCCTTTGTGACATCATCATGGGTAGGCCAAACAGTTGCTGACAGACTGCCTGACCGATATGGGTACAGGTTTACTTTCTGGAGAGCAGTCTGCCATAGCTGCTGTCAAAAGTCATAACCCTCTAAAAACAAACATTTGGTAGTACTGGACAACTGATAGGCCTATAACTGTGGATGGGCTTTTCAGCAATCACTGTGGCTACATATTTATATATTAAAAACACATACACACACACACACACACACACACAAAAAAAAAATGGTATTGGAGAAATGTTAAGATGATTACTTAAACTGTGAGCCACAAAAAAAGGAACCAGGGTAAGTAAAGTGTTTAATGATTATTGTCCAATCTGCATTTGAATCAATCTTTGATCTCGGAGTCTTCAAGACCCGCCCACTCAACAATGTGAAATTACCTTTATGTGTTGCTTTGGCACTCATTTGGAGAGTTGACATTTGGTTCTGGAAAAAAAATAATAATAATAATAATGATGAAATGAGTTACGTGAGGAACAGGCACAGTTTACGACTATCCAAACCCCCGCATTTCTAAATAAACTGAGGTGAGAAACATATGTAGGAAGACAAAGTGATCGTGCAATCATGCAAGACCCCCTAATGTTAGATATATGCTGGACATGTCTGTACAGCATTTGATTTCCTCTGGGCACAAACCATCCATATCGATTAACAACGTCTGCCACATTACAACAACTGTGTCTGTGGGAGGGATAACTGAGCCGGAGGTGATTTAAAACTGTCACATGTTACTTGAATGTCTTGAGTGTTTCGACCGGTCAATAGTTTATTGAACCAATCCACCACAAACACAGTAGAATCACTTCTGATTCTTTATGCACTGGAATAATTGAAGCAACGGTGATTGTCTGACTTTTCCCACACGGGCATAAATGCTGTTGATTCATTCTCGGGTTCTCAACTAGTTTGTAATCTAAAGGAGCAATGGAGTCACCTCTGGGATGCTGAGCAAAAGCCACACTATGGCAACGCTTCTGGGCAGCATGAGTAAATACCACACTACAATTTCTAGATTATTTCTATAGCATTTTGACAGCAACTATAGCTGTCAACAAAGGGCTAACATAATGGACAATTTAAAAAATATATATGCTTTTGTAATTTAATTATACAACAGCTCACTTTATAGTAGCATTTAGAATACAGGAGGTTTAGAGTTGGATTAGCTATTGTTGCATATGTTGTGCGAAGATGCAAGTAGAAGAGAGTGCAGCACAAACATTGAAGTCTCGCTGACCAACATGAGGGCACCGGCATTTTAGATGTCTTTGGCCAGGATACCGAAATTGTAATCACAAGCGCGCACGTCGTCACTCAAGTTTGCTACAAGCTGAGTTTGAATGTAAACAAACAACTGCAGTTTTTCAGAATTATCACCTTGTACTTTGGTGAGTAAAACGTCCACAGGTTTTGTTCAATTAACGTGTTCCATTCAGTCCACTCTATAGCTTCACTTTACTTCATTTTAGCGCCGGCTCTCGTCCCTCTCTATATATCCTCTGGAATGCATTTTTGGCAGAGTGTATGCCGGCGGCCAGTCACAAATTGGTGCGAAGCGCTTCGCTGGTGCGGCATTGGAGTCCATTCTCTGCCCAAAAAAAATGCCAAAATGCTGCAGTATTGCAAGCGGCCCAGCTTGACACAGAAAGGGACGAAAGCATTAGAGCAGTTCAAAACAAGCACCAATATTTAATGCCCAAGAATGTCATGACTCAAAATCGCTGAAAACAGTCCAGAACTGGCTGGCATAGTGGTCAATCAACATTAAATGTCAAAAAAGCAAATTAAGGAGAAAGTCGATATATATTCTTTTGAAGTTGGTCTTCTCATATAGCAATGAGCAGTATTCGAATCTGCACTTAAGATACGTACTAGAAATTTTGCCCTGCATTTATTGCAGTACAGCAAGATCCTTCAAAAAAAAAAAAAAACTACCCACATGTGAAATGATAAGTTGGTGTTGTCCTCATCGCTCATTTGTCACGTTCCCTTTTCCAGACGAGGTCCATTGGATCCAGCTGAATACACCATGCATCCCTGGGCAGGTCATTACATGAGTGTTCCCCAGGCTCCGCAAGGTTACCACAAGGCCCCGTCCTACCCCCACCCCAACTTGCAGTCCCCTCCATCATTCTCCAACTACCCCCCAAGTCAACCTTACTCACGGCCAGGGGACCCTCGGGGAGTTGACTCTAGTTTTTACCCCCACCCAAGGTAATTGAATGCAACAGATTCTTCTTCTGCTCATGGTCCTCCTCAATCAGCTCACCGAAGGTGTGTCAGAAACGTTCCAGGACAGCTGTCACAAAATATATATTTCCTATCCAAACTACATTTTTTTTTTCTATATCAGAATAATAATCCTGAAGTCTAACACACATTGTTTTGCCTTCATTCACAACTGGAGGCATTCTTCCAGGATTCTTCCCCTCTCCTTCATTATCACAGACATCTTGATGTCGTCCATGCCATCCAGTCTCGTTGATGATCCTCTTGAGCAGGAGGGGAAAAAAAAAAAGCACAAAATGCCATCAACGCTTGTCTCTCTTGCTGTCTTGGACCTCAGATCCATGACTCTTCACCGGTGATGACTCTTCCAAGCAAGTCAGCTTTCATGGGCCTCTTCACTCCCTCTGATCGTTACTCGACAACCTGTCAGAGAGGATATGAACAAAAGTTCACTGCAGAGATCTGATGTCACAGTAATACAGTCCAGGGTGATATTCCAAGAAAGGGAAAAACATATAGTTTATAGCTTGAGTTTAAAATGTATCTTTTATGACAGCAGTCCTACAGCTTGTCTGACACATTTTGTAGCTGCATGTTGTATATTTAGCCACGGCTAACTGGTGTTCCTGCATAAAGGTTACACCACTAGCTACTTGTTACACTCCTTGTTTTGTGCCCTCAGCTCCCAGCAGAGAGGACCTTTGCGACAGGATGTGCCCCCATCACCCACTCCACCGCTTCGGGGACTGCGGTACGACACAATGACCCGTGGAAATGCTGGTGGAGGCGCTTACAGGTAAGATCAGTTTGAGGGTGAACATGTGCCTATGTACTTGTCAACATTTTGGAAGTTTTAGAAAAAAAAATCAAGAACGGTTAAGTGGGCTGATAGCATGCTGCAATAGTGTGGGTTACCTCCAAAATAAAAATCCATATTCCATTTTGTAATCCAAATGGTCCATTATGTTCTATAATATAATGGCAACTGATAGATGGTAAATATAGTGAACCCCATTTTGGCATAAAATAGAGCTAGTCCGTGCTTCTTTAAAGTCCTTGTAAAGTGAAAATAAATGTCTTATAAACTTGACACACCACACAACTTTGCCAAATTTGAATGATTAAAAAAAAAAAATCTTCAAGAACTGTAGTTTTCAGACTCAAAGTCACTCCGGAGTATGTAGCCCCAGTCAAAAAAATGCATCACGAAGAAAACAAACATATATGTAATTTGCATCTGTGGGGGACTTGTATTTGACAGAAAGCGAGACCAAGAAGAGTAGTCAAGTTTTGCAAAATCCTCATTTCCTAATTGTGTTGATGGCAGCAAACAAATTCTAGTTGGATTTAAAACTTCGGCTTCTAACAATGGATATTGTTTTCTTTTTAGTTTAAAATGGCTTACCTGAAATGTTGTAAAATCCCGGTTGGTCATACCACCGTTTGGTGCCGTAAAGTAAATTCTTGTTGTGGATGCCGCATGCTAAAGGTGGCGGCAATGCACTCTTAAATGTTCATGTCAGCAGACTATACATGGCAAAAAAAAAAACAAACAAACAAACAAAACTGAAATGGTGAAAAACTGTTAAATTACGTTGCCATATCGCCACAATTGAGTACTCCGTAGTTGTTTTTATCCAGTACACAGTAATGTATTTAGAAACAAATTCCTGAATTCACTTTACAGAGTCTATAATATTTGGCTAATGTATTTTGCCTGAATATAATACAGTGTTCAAATTATTTAAGTTGTAGCTGCATATCAGTTTGTTGTACTCTGTCTCAGGCGGTTGTCCTGGAGATACATCAAATTATCACAATCACCTTTTGAGAGCACAATTTAGGAATACATATTTTTTTGGCTGAGCTGTTAGCACTTCTATTCATTTCAAGAACCTCGTATTTTGAATACCACTCATTTAAACTGCTCCTGCCTTGGGTTACATTTATGCTAATGTTATGTAAATGATCTTACTTCCCAACACACAAATGAAGCCACGGCATTCCATGCTGGCGTCTCTATTCTTATGTAAGAAAAAAAAACTATTCCTACAGGCACCTTGGGGATCCCAGTCCAGAACAGTATGGCTACACCGGAGAGACTGGACGACAGCAACATCAGCACAAAACCAACCCAAGACAAAAGAATGCCATGACTGCAGCTGTGTAGATTTGCATCCAGAGAGAGCAATCAGAAAATACAAAATAGTCTTTTAACACAGTTCTGTATTCGGTGCTCCAATGAGTCGCAGAAATCAAAGCTCATTGTGCTGGAATTCAGATTTCTCTCACTATCAAACACAATCTGCTGTTTGAAGTCCACCGACAAGCTAGACAAAGGAGGTTAATTGTAGGCCGCAATACACGAAATCGCTTTGTTTGAAGTCATGATAATTGCCTCCCTTAACAAACCACATCCACTAACTGTGTCTTTAGAACCATGTCTGCTCTCACACCAGGGAAATATCAGTCAGTCAGTCGGCTGGTTGGACCGCCACTTTGGTTACAAATGAACTCCAATATTGTTTCGTCATGCACCATCATCAGGATCAGGATTTGATTGTGTACTGTACAACCAAATACTGTCATAACCCAAAACGTTAGGATCCGTAGTTTTGGGCATGAATACATTTACACGCAAGGCAAAGTCTGAAACTTTGTCTTTCTGCACTTATGAATGATGGCATTGAAAAGGTAACGATATAACACTTAAGCACATTTGAATCCAGATTTTAACCACTTCATTTAATGTGACGATACAATAATTTACGAAAACTTTCAGTCACTCCACTTAGTCACACAAGTAACACACAAACTGATCAAACTCAAATGTTTGTCTTTCTGAAGACGAATAGTGACAAAGGTCAGGACGTACCACTGTTGTAAACAGGCCCAAACCACTGTTCTGTTCAAAACATAAACCGTTAGATGGAATACATTTGGTTGTTTTTACGGCCCATATAATAAACGCGCACACTCCAGGCGATTTCAGCAGAATTCTTCAACTGTTTACTTGAATGGGTGATTGTAGTATCAAATAAGACAAATTAAGTACACAAAAAAATTGGGGGCTGTAGAAGTGGGGGGAAAGGGATTGCTAGAGGACTGGAAATTTTTTTTTCCCTTTTCTTTTTTTTTTAGTCCCATCAGTCCACACTCTTTTTGGCCTGGTGATGTGTTCAAGTACACACAGGAACCAAGCGAAAGGGTCCACTTAGTGTTGGCACACCATTTAACCACTTGCTAAAAAGTCACTTGACAGAAATAAGCGTTCAAACCTGTGTTATCATCTTTTCTAGTTGAACAGCATGTCAGTGGATAATACATGCACCAAAAAAAAAAAAAAAAAAAAAGCATTTCAGAATCAGCTCAATTGCTTTTGATGAAACTCCACTGAAGCATTTCATTTTGGTCGCAATTTTGCTTGTCAATTTTGGCCAAACCAAGAGGGTACGAATAAATTGACTAGAGGGCTCAGAAATGAAACGGTGGTGTTGGATGAGGGTAAGGATACACAAGGGGGAGGAAGAATGTGGCTCGAAGATGCAGTGCAGGATTTCACGAATGTGGCACAGAAGAGTTTGAGTGAGAGTTTCGAGTATATCCTGGAAATGTAACTCTGCAGTGGGAGGAATACATTTTTAGCGCCAAGGTTAATCATAGTTCTCTTCACTACAGGTATTACTGGAAAAAAAAAGGTATTGCAGTATGACTGTGAGCGTGGGGAATGTACGAGTGTTGGAGAAAATGATCCAATAGCAAATTACTGAAGAGGAGCTCCACTTCACTGAGATGTGAATGTTACATGCAGTCACTTTACTGTCATTACAAGTATGTGGTTAGTCTCAATGGTCACTGACCAGGTGCGTCAGAAAAACTCCAGGACACAACAGATATACAGTGGGGCCTTGAGATAAAGAGTTGAATTTGTTCCGTGGCCATGCTTATCTCAAATCATCTTCCCCCAACGAAATGAATGGAAATGCCATTCATACTTTCCAGCCTGCCAAGAAAACAACCATTTTTTTTAATAAGGAAACTAGCCCTCTTTAATATTATACTTCATTGAAAAAATATATTGTAATGTCGTTATAGGATGCAAAGAACAGTTCTGCCACATTTCTTGCTTCAATTCAATGGACATTGTGCTGCTCCTTTTGCGATTTGGCCACCAGGGGGCGGTATGAGATGAGATGAGCTCAGTGCAGCACAGGCGTCTCAGATTTTTGCTTGCAAATTAAAGCTAAAAGTCGTCTGAGCGAAAGTTGGGTCACTGGTTTCCCAAGGTGCTCACTTGTTTGTAACTCCAGTCCTGGAACTTTTCTGACACAACTTGTACAAAGTACCTATATGCAATTCATAATTCTGATTTTTGTTTTTAAACACCTTTCTTTTTATGAATGTCTTTATTAATATGGATTCGCAGATTGTTTCACAAAAGTCACCTTGCAGTCTTTAAGCACACGTTTTACACGAATGAACAAGCAAACCTTTTGTGAAAAGTGCATACTGTTGCACGGTCGAACATCCTGTATGCAAGCTCTGTTCTTTTTTTTTGTGGTATAACCTAAAGGTACATTCCAGGAGTCCCTTTTTTTAAAGACTTCTGTTGCTCACCGAAACCAGTGTATGAAGGAAAAATAATATTTTTATTAAGTGTATTGTTTGTAAAATCCATGAAAACAAATATAACTGTCATTTTTGTAATGGTCACATTTTATATTACAGCATGTATATAACATTTTTTGCATTAAAAATGTTTTCAACAATACACGAGCTCTGATGTCTTTACATAAAGTTGCCTGTGCTTTTTATACATTCTAACCTCTCCTCTGCGCATCTGTTAAGGTTAATTACGTGTGAGTCGAGAGAAGTGATTTTCCTCCAGCCTTGCATATTCTACAAGGTGAGTCCAATTTTAGTCCGTTAAGCGGCTGATAAGTTGTCTCTTTGTACAGAGCGATAGATGCCGGGGCACCAAATTAACGTGCAGCTAATTATCAATTAGAAAAAAAAAAAAGTATATCCGGTGCTTTGATTGCAGCCCAAAGTTTAGAGCTTTTCTGGCATGTTCCCACCACCATGCTGGGTCATATGCCTCCTTTTAATAAGCATTTTGCCACAGCTTCTCGTGTTATCAGCCGCGAAAGGAGCAGGACTTGGACAGCAATCAGTGAAGTTAGTCGTAATGAGACACAGAGTCCCAGGGAATTTTTTTTATCAGTCAAGACCTTAATTAGCATATCCCACACCCTTTGACCAATGGGGACAGAAAGTAAAAGACATTAAATTCGCCTCAGTCACTGCCACTTGATTTTGCAGAACTGTAAATTGTGTGCAACTAAAACATTGATTATAATGGATGGTAATTATGTCCTCGTGTCAGTGTTAAAACATGTCAAAAGTTAGTAGTTGAGCAGATTTATGGCTGTGTCTTGAGTGTTTGGATCAAACTTGCCTGTGAAAATTAAAATGACAGCTTCATTGCTTGTTGACGACATTTTGGTTCATAGCTGGATGACTTTGTGGGAAAACTCAATGGCCCTTTGCATGTGTGTTACTTGATATTCCATTTTAAAAGTCGCTCTTGCCAAATAAAACGTAACATTACAAGCTGGCCTATGGGGACCCAAGCTGCTCCAGGATGTGGTAGCATGGGTGCAATGTTCCAAGTTAACAGGTTGTCATTTTGCCTGGGAATTATTCTACGAAGAAATATTGGACAAAGAAATATGCGAGGGGAAAATAGTGCAACCAGAATGAAATTAAGCAAAAAAAGTTAGTAATATTCTGGTGCTTTTTGATATGAGTTTAAATCATTCTGCGACCACGCTTGTAACGCAAAACACTGAAATGAATGGAAATGCCAATTATCCGTTCCAGCCTCCCACCAAACATCACAATCATGTTTGCAATGTGTTTTTTTTTTGGAGGGGGGGGGGGGTGGACAAAGTAATAAAGAAACTACACAGCAAATATTGGAGTGTTGAAATTTCTAGGTTAAATGTTTGCAAGTTGATTTGAACTCTAGGACGACACGGCGGGCTACTGGTTGGCATGTCGGCCTCACAGTGTAGAGGTGCAGGGTTCAATTCCGGCTCCGACCTTACTATGTGGAGTTTGCATGTTCTTCACACGCCTGCGTGGGTTTTCTCTGGGTACTCCGGTTTCTTCCCACATTCCAAAAACATGCATGGCAGGTTCATGGAACACTCCAAATTGTCCCTAACTGTGATTGTGAGCGTGAATTGTTTGTCTATGTGTGCCCTGTGATTGGCTGCCCGAAGAAATCTGGGATTGGCTCCAGCACGCCTGCGACCCTCTTGAAGAAAAGTGGATTAGAAAATGGATGGATTTTAATTCTTGTCGTGTCATTTTAGTATTTTCAGAGTTAAATGGTGTCCGGAGCCGGTGTTTGTGTACACAGTTGATCACCTAATGTTAAACTCTCAAGAGATGTAATTAAGCTCCACCATCGCACCTGTGCTTCTCCAGGTGGAGAGAGATGAGTCGCCGCCATTTTCCTCCCCCTCGCTTATCACTGGGAAACACTGACATTAAAAAAAAAGGTGTTTAGGCCCATGAAGTCATTTCCACTGATAGAAGAGACTGCAGAGCTAAAACGGGAGTGTTGAAGTTCAGTCTTTTCAACCGTGGCCGCGTTAAGCAAATTCTGATTCAAACAGCATCCAGTCTTGTGGTTGATTGGAGCGGTGACAAGTCACTGTGCAGAAAGGTAATCTGTGCTCCGCCCACACCTGCTGTGCATTTCTCTTAATTTTGGAAAAGAGAATCCTGCCGCACAATTCGACAAGGGAAGTCTGACTTCGGACTTTGTAAAATAACTTTCAAAACAAAATGCTGTGAGGTACAGTGATTTTCAAATGCTTGCCATTTTTATTTCTGTTTAGTATGTAAACAATAAACATGTTGCATTTTCCGTTAACACTTGTAACTTATCCCTTGCAGACTTCGATCAAGAAATGGCACCTCCAGGCAGACCGAAGACCACAAAATTGGTGTCTAATGCAGTTGACAACTGGTCGTGGTCTTTCAAAAAGGTAATTATTTTACATGACTTTCTGAGT
This sequence comes from Hippocampus comes, assembly GCF_001891065.2. Lineage (NCBI taxonomy): Eukaryota > Metazoa > Chordata > Actinopteri > Syngnathiformes > Syngnathidae > Hippocampus > Hippocampus comes. The sequence continues at coordinate 2,697,008 of NW_017805698.1, read as the reverse complement.
TACAAGTGTCAAATTAAAAAAAAAAAAAAAGTGAATAATGAAGGGCAAGCCCATCTTAGACTAGCCATTGCCTAATTTAATGCTCACCTTGTTCTAAATAATCCATTCGTTTAGTGGCATCAACGGGTTAACTCGACAAATGTTTTTTTTTTTTTGTATGCATTTGATGCACGAGGGTCCGATGAAGTTAATCTCAAAGAAAGTATCAGGCTGCGCAAGGATTGTAATGACTTGCAGACACCAGCAGATGTTCAGTACCGTTTATCAGATCATAACCAGTACTGGTTTTATGATAGAATAACCTCACAGAGAAGGAGTTAACGTGCCTATCCAGGGGAAAGCTAAGACGAAGTTTGCAGTTGATCGTCAAATTTAAAAATCCTGTCGAAGGCGTTTCCCCATGATGTGTTAGCACGAAGCTAACGGACTCAAAGGCAAAGTTATGTGGTGGCTTCAAAAGCATTTATAGTTTTATGTTTGGCCTGTCTGTAAACTTCAACAGGGAATGCCGTTAAGGAGCTTAATGCCACTTTCAAAGATTTAATCTTAATTTCATACCGCTAACAATTTATTCACCAACCCCCACCCCCCAACTAATTTTACACAGTGCCAACATTTTGAGACACACACACACACACAGGCCAGGTTCTGCTTCATTAAGAGCTTCTTTCAGTTATTCCTGATAAAATAAAGCACGCAGATCATGATTGCAGTCATGTAATGCGAATACAAGTGAGCGGACATTATCTGTAGGGACAGTAACTGTTCGGATTCGCTGACTGCGGCCCTCCGAAGCCTGAAAATGCATTATTGAACTACTGACGGACTCCATGAAGTAGCCACTGACTGACTGACTTGCGATGTAATTGCTCTATCCCTAGCAGGATTGGCATGCTTCAATTATTCATTTCATTTCATAAGCTTAGTAGACAGGGAATGTGTATTTCCCTTACTGCATGTCTGCCAGTGTATGGATGAGTCTACTTGGCGAGGTTTTGTTTCAAAGTAGCTATTAATAGCAGCTTGACAACCGGTGTTTTGTCCCTTTTGTGGCTGCTGATTGTGATTGTAAACACTGTGTTTGAAGGCTGCTAGCCCAGCCTCAAATCCTCAATTACTGCTGAAATGACTTTGACTGCCAAGAAATGACAGTACATTTTCAAAAAGAAAAAAAAAATTTTTTTTTTGGGCAGCGGAGTTCTGTTGACAGTCTCAGCTGTGTTAAAATTAAACACAATGGTGCACTGCGTACTGAAGAAAACCTGTTGTGCTCCAATTGGTTCCTTGGGGATATTTACTTTCGTGGTTGTTGATGCTAGTGGCATTCAAGTATTTTAAAACGGTAATTTACTTCAGTGACCCAGTCAATAAAATACAAATCCTATGTAAAGTTATTGTTGACTTCACTGTTGTATTCTCTTTTCTCTGTGTCAGTCCCCTCTCAAATCTCCTTCTGCCCAGTGACGTTTCCAATAAATATTCATCTGAGTACAAATTGCAACAGAGGAGTGTATCGAATCTTTTGTTGACAGAAAAACCTCCTATGCGATGCGGTAGATAGCTCAGGCAAACGCCAAGGATTTTGGAGATAAAGAGTGGGTTGGTGAATACGTGAGCCGACTGACTTTCTAAAACAGCCTTTCTCAAGGGTCGAGAGGAGAACCAAACCTGATGAGCATTTGGTTGTGGCCGAGTAGAGAGGAATCCTCAGATACTTCCCGTCTGTCCTAAAAAGACTTCAGTAGATGCGAGGCACTGTGCCAAGTGTGACAGCAATGGAAGGGAAGTTATCCAGTGGTGTGGTAGGATAATAGTATTCAGCCCGCAACAGCTGCCTGCCCCAGGAGGGGGTCTGTTTGGGGGAGTTCCGCACATAGCAACTTCTTCTTTTTCAGTTTTTGGCTGTTGCACTGTAGATGAAACCCAGAAGACAGATGAGCCGAAGCGTTCAACAATTAAATTCTTTCCAAAAAGAGGAGGTGAAGCACGTCTCTTGGGATGCCACGTAAAGTAAAAGCGTGCTTTTATTTTTGAAGAAAAGTTTCAACTTTTGCTGAAGCAGGAGGAGGTTTTGGCGCGGGAATATAATTAACAGGCTTTAAAAAAAAAAAGACCCGCAACTGACATGAGTTTCCATTTTAAAGGTGACAGACCAGTAACAAAGTCCAGAAATATGTGGGACCATGGGCAATGATTTGGCTGGCTCACAGGGAAAAATTACTTTGGGAGAAAAAAAAAAAATCCCAAATTGTTGCTGTGCCTGGTGAAGATGTCGTATTGCGTTAGTGTTGTTTGAGCAGTGGAAAACGATGAACTCAGTCTTTCCCATTCAAAGTCATCAATCTCAAATTGGAACCTGCTTGCCTCGTGTTTTGCTCACGTATTTGTGTTGAGTTGCACTGTGTTCTGAGGAGAATGATAAACTCGAATCTCGCTACAGCAACAAGCCAAAGAAATGTAGTACTGAAAAAGACAAGAAACATGGTCCAAAACCACATTCTGGAATTTTGGCCTGTTTTACTGCCACTTCTCTTCCCTGTTTTTTTTTTTCCCTCTTGAGTTTTTTGTCTCTCGGATAGAGGGCGGGGGGGGGGGAACTAGACTTGGGGATGTTGTTGATGTTTGTAAATTGTGGCCTTGTATGATATAGAGCTATATGAATCAACCTGGATTTTGGAACCATTTACATTGTAAATGCCACAAAATCAGGACCATATTGGAGCAACATATAATATATAACATGAATACTGTGAAGTTGTAATTGGGACCTCAACAAGAAAATGCAAAAAGGCAGTTGTTTTGGTACAGCCTCTGAGAATAGACACCTCTCAAAAAGCAAAGTAGTTGCCAGGTTTGACAGTGATCTGACGAAGACCAAATAAAACTAATTATACTGAGACACAGAGATGACACGTGTGGGTGGCACGCAATGGCTCGCTGGGAACTTGGTGAGACGCCAAAGGATCAGTTACGTGCTTTTATTTGTTTTTGTTTAATCTTCTACCATTAGTTTTCTGTAAAAAGGTGTTCAATTAACTCTGAAGCTTTAATAGAATGTTTTTAATGCCTTTTGTGGCAGAACAGGAAGTGATTAAAATCACTGGCAAAGCGAAGTGTTGATTGCAGGAAATTCCCGCGTGTGTGCGTGTGCATGTGCGCGTGCGTTGTGTGTGCGCGCGCGCCATACCGAATCCTCACATCCTGACTTGGTCATGTGTATTAAGAGCACCCGGTACATCATGTACTGTAAGTGTGTGTAAAAAATCCCATTTCCTCTTGCTGCTGTGCACTGTATTGGCTTGTTTAAACTCCAGTGGCAGCTGCTTCCCTCTTTCCTGCCCAACACACACACACACACACACACACACAGGCCAGGTCAACTGTAACCATCCGGCGTCTTGCTCATTTAAAAAAAGAAAAAAAAGAGATATCGCTTGTCTCTCTCAGACAGGGTCTGTGAGTCATCTTATAATGTTGGGTGACTGGAAGTCTCTCGGGTCAGTGGCACCTTGGTCTTGAGTGTTTTAAATAGAACATACCGGATACTTTTATGACCACCAATCGCAAGGTTTTTAAGATCAAGTTCATGGTATCTGTGTTTGACATCGGACAGGAGACATTGCAGTAGTAGCATAGGTCATCTAGTGTATTTTTTTTCCAGTGTTTATTCGTCACAATGTTCCATCTCGCCACTCGTGATCAATTCAGCTGACTTCCATGCAGGTTAAGTTCTGACTCAGTGACGCTGTCAATGTGGGAGTGAATGGTTTGTTGCGGTATGTGCCCTGTAATCTAACCGGTGACCACTCTTGAGTGTTCATGAAAAAAAAAAAAAAAAAGAGCTCCATTTGCTCAATTTTATTTTGTCAAATGGTTGCACGAAATAAAATCATCTGCATCCAAATATATTTTTGAAATAGACTATACATCATCTTCAAAAATTTATCTGGAGACCGCTTGAGAGGAAAAAAAAAAGTAAATTCAGCCACCATTTTTTAAGTGCATTCTGGCTTTCGCCCTAAAGTCGTATGGGATACGCTCCAGCTCCCCGCAACCCTGAACAGGATAAGCAGTAGGCAAAGGCCAGTATCAGATTCTGACGGTATATGAGGAAAATATCTGTCAATTTCACAGTCTCACGGTATTGCAATTGCAGCTCTAAAATGTATTTTCAAATGTTGCGATAAAAACCCTTCCATTCAACACAACCAATTTTATTTTTAAACAGCATATAGATTTTTTTTTTTTCTACTGCAGTGTAAAAAGAAAAACTAACTGTTCGATTCAAATTCAAAATGTAGCGGAACAGTATCTCGCTTTATCATATAACGTCACAGCGCAGATGAGCTAATGTTAGCTATGCCAGTTATATTCACCAGTTATAGGCGTGATGACTTGGAGCTAGTTGTAAACACCATTTTGGGACAGTTTTATATCAATGGATTAACATTACCCTGAATTAGATGGGTGGCGCTTTTATGAATGTGAAAATTTACCTCCACCAAATGTGAAAGCCCAATGCTGCTTTACCTTAAAAACTACACAACCAATTTCCTGCAAACCTGTGGCGCACCAATGAAGAACAGAGCCCGTCTTGCTCTTCACTCCACCGAGAGCCATTCTACTTTTCAAACTTGTGATAGTGAAAAGATCCAAAGAAGTCAGCCAGACTTGAGAGCAGCCCCTCCAAAACCCTCGAGCTTCCAGATGGCCAGTCCAGCGCGGGGCCACTGTTGATTCCTAAGCTGATCTTCTCACGGCAAGTGCCATGAGATGGCAAAGTGGGGGACAGATTCATTGCTAAAATCCATTTGATCCCCTGGAAAGCTTGAATCGAGCAGGGCAGGAAGAGAGCATAGAGCTGGGACTCTATCAGGTCAGAACCTACCACATGTCCACCCATTGCTCGCTGTTTTTTTTTTTTTTTTTCTCTTTTGCAGGAGCTTGCTTACTTCATCTGCATTAATCTATGTGCATCCATCCACATTTTTAACACAATGCTTCATTTTTAATAGTAGATGTGGGTCAAACAATCGCAGTTCAGTTCAAATGTATGGCCGTCGAGGCGTTTGGATGCGTCTGTGTTACATCATGCCTGTTTTGCAGCCATGCGACCCGTGCTTGGATTGCTGTCCAAGAAACGAGCGAGAGCAGGATGAAAAGAAGCCTTAAATATGGATAAAGCAGTCGAAAAGAATAACGAGTATGACTGGAAGAGGATTAGCTGGTGTTTTGGACATGGCCACCTCGATTGCTTCCAAGACGTGCGACTGTCTTGATTTTCAGGGGAGACGCTTTTTATTCCCTAAAACATACATTATTCATCAATGAATGTCGTAACAATTTCATCATTGGTCATATTTTGACGGAGACATTTGCATCCACGTTGGTATCTGTCAACAACAAATTCTGCTCCATTATCGATGTGTGTTCCCCGTTCGCTGTTTTTAGGACTTCATTTGTCTCCACAGACTTCATGTACTTTTCCAATGATGGCCATTCATAAAAACAAACATTTGCGAGGCCAATTGTCTTCAATCAATTTGACTCAATGCAGACACCCGAAATAACACGCTTAACCTTTCCTACAGTTAGCAAATTGCTCCAGTAAAATGAGGTGAATCCTAATAGACGTCATTATTGACAGATCAGCCTTGCATACTCAGAATTTGTCAGTTACCGTAAAGCTGAAGAGAGGCCCTGATATTACAATACGGCACATGGAAAAGGTAAATTAAAACATGCTCTCACTTCAGCCAACGTGAAAGGAGTAACTCCGGCTTTTTCTTTTCTTTTTTCGAAAGGACGGTAGGAAGAGAAGGAGAATACATCCAACGGAAGTTAACATCATGTAGGCTGACGCACTTTCTAAGCAATTTGAACAATGTCACCATTATTCTCATGTCGGAGAGGCCATGTTGATGATTGAGAAGAGGAGTTGGTGCTCTAAAGCTTGGGCGATCAATCAACCTACTGTGCATGTTTCTGAAATGTGGGAGGAAACCGGAGTACCCGGAAAAAACCCACGCCGGCAGCATGCAAACTCCACAAAGTGAGGCCATTCGAAACCTGGACCTCTGTACCGTGAGGTGTACATGCTAACCAGGTGACCACTGTGCTGTCCAAGAGGGAGATTGGTAACAAAAAATGCTTGCAACACCTCAACATTTTTAAAGCGAAGACAATTTGCAATTTTGGTATTTTAGCAAGAAACATGCACATAACTTGCTTTCACGGGCCATATAAAATGATATGGCGGGCCAGATCTTGGTCTCGGACCTTGAGTTTGACACCCGTGCCTTAAGTCATTTGTTCTCTTATTTTAAAAAAATGAAGAAAAAATGTCAACGTACAACACTTTAAAAAAACATTTTTTTTAAGCAATGTGACATACAACAAATCATCTGTAGGTTTAATGACGCTAGTAGTTTGACAAGCGAACGGGTCCAAGAGAGGCATTCTTACAACTTGGAGAGGCGAACATCATTAGTCTTAAACGAGGTTATCAGTTTGTTGACAGACATAACAACATAATCGCTGTGTGTGTTTGCTTTTGTATTAAGAGATTTTTCATGAAATTTCGGCATAAACTGCTTAAGTCTTGTTGCCTGAGCCACAGCACGTTTGAAGAAGGCCTCTGCTGTTGGCCGGCAATTTTTTTTTTTTTTTTAACACCAAAAAAGTGAACTGATGGAAGTAGCCTAATCCCTTTAGCCCAAGAGCATTCCACATTGATTTGGCTCCAAAAAAGGGCCTTTCAGAATAATCTTCAGTATGCATACGCTCGGTCAGTCCGTCCATGTGTATGTTGGTCCACCCATCCGCCTACAGTATCTGGATATACGCTACATCCATCTGGTGGTCATTAAGCAGTCAATAGAATTGAAATCTAGATGGTATGATGACAACAAACATCTTTTTGTTACTGGCTTGTTCATGTTAAAACATTTTGTTAAAAATCCAAGTCTGAAAGTCTGTGTGATTTTTCATTTCAAGCTCAGTGGCACTACTTCACTGAAAAAGTGCTGCTGTGTGTAGATGCACGTACACACCCGCACACGTCATTGTAGCAGTTAGACATAATCCAGAGATGGAGAGACAGTAGGACATAAACAAGCCCGACAGGTCTGCCTAACACAAGCTTGCTTGAGTTAAAGCGAAATGTATTTTCCATCCATATGTCACAATTGTCACTCTTATTTTCATCGCAGCTGCTGTACACATGACAAAGAGATTTTGTGCAGACGCAACTCCGTATTAGTGAGGCGCTGATGAGATTTATTCAAATTTCACCTCGGAAATAATAGTAGGAAAAGCACATTTTGTCTCCTTTCTTCTGTATGGGGAAATATAAAACTTTATTCCCTGTCCATAGATTTAATTTAACAGATCAGTAACTTTTTAATCTCACTACAAATTGTGAGGGTGAAAGATTTTAACCCCGCTGCCTCCATTTGAACATCCAAGCATTTATCCTCTCTGCCTGTTGGCTGCCTTTATGGGGATGGGAAAAGCTGTTCCATGTGTCCAATTATACAAGCTTATTTTTCATGCACGCTCACATTTTGGGCGACGGTGCAGTGATGTGTATTTAATGGATCTTTTCAATAGGTGATCTGCTTCGCGTTGTGCCATAAAGCCTACACTCGCACATACACGTACTGTATACACGTGCATCCCATGAGAGCTCAGCTGTTATCCAGACACTCTGACGTAGACATTTCGCCTCGCTAAGACACACAAACAGTGCAAGTTCATTTCGATAGAACACGCCCACAGCAAAACATAAAGCGTGAGAAATGATTTTCACCTGGCGTGGATTGAGTTTCATCCTCTCCGTCGTGGGCCTTTGGTCAGTGAGGTACATGCATCCTGACGGTGAGGCCATATTTAAGCATCTTTTACTCCTTTTTGATCAAAAGCCAGATTATTGGGTTTTTCTGTAGGACTATCATAAATAAGAGTTTCCCGTTTTATACTAGAAAAATCTAACCTCGTTAAAAAAAAATGCAACAAATGAAGTAAAAAATGTCACCAAATGGATCCAGTATGCAGCTCCGGCCTCCCTGTGTGGAGTTTGCATGTTCTCCCTGGGCCTGCGTGGGTTTTCTCCGGGTACTCTGGTTTCCTGCCACATTCCAAAAACATGCAAGGCAGGCTGATTGGACACTCTAAATTGTCCGTGAGTGTGAGGGTGGATGGTTGTTCGTCTCTGTGTACCCTGCAATTGGCTGGCAACCGGTTCAGGGTGTCCCCCACCTACTGCCCGAAGGCGGCTGGGATAGGCTCCGGCACCCACCCACCGCGAAAATGGATGGATGGATGGATGGATCCAGTACACTGAAATTATGATTTCAAGGGCGGCACGATGATTGACTGGTGAGCACGTCTGCTTCACAGGCCAGAGGTCCGAAGTTCGATTCCGGCCCCTACGTTCCTGTGTGGAGTTTGCATGCTCTACCCGTGCCTGCGTGGGTTTTCTCTGGGTAATCCAGTTTCCTACCACATTAAAAAAAAAAAAAAAAACCTGCACAGTCGGTCAATGGACCACTCTTCATTTTCCTTAGGTTTGATTGTGAGTGCAAGTGGTTGTGGTCTCAAGACGCAGCGGTGGGGATTCACTGTTCAAAGTGATTATGGTGTGTGTGGGGTGGGGGGCGGAGTTGTTTTTTTTCTCTCCTCCCCAGTTTACATGGCAGATAGTTGGGCCAATCATTGTAAATGTTAAAGCTGGTCACCATTTACGATCTCAGTTGGTCTGCCAATCAGGAAGCACTCCAGTCCTTGTTGGATGTCTCCCAGTTTTCAACTGCAACAAGCTAACAGATAGCCTTGCTTCTTCACTGCCCTCATCTACGACTACTCTTTCTTTTCCTTTGTATTTTTCAGCAGTTCAAATACCCCTTGGCACCCTGCTACCGCACACAGGTCCGTCGTGGCATATCAACAAACGTGTTCCATGTTTTAGTTGTTCAATCCCTCGTGTACGCTGTGCTATGGTTTGGTCATCTTGAGTACACCACACAAACACATCTCAAAAGCAGTAAGCAATAAACTCTCAAACATTAAAAAAAAAAATGCTGAAGATGTTCAAACCGCAGAGGGAGTTTCCCTGCTTGTGCTCCAAAGGGTTGCATTCCACACACACACACACACACACACACACACACACACAGACTTCTGTTGGACCCTTCACGCTAATCACTTTCCACTCCTGGCACACAACCTCCATTTCTTCTTTTCCTCCGCTCTTCATCTCAACCACTTGCCCTCCTCCTCCTCTGCCTCGCAGCGATAGCCGCCCACTTCTTTAGACCAACTGCCCGTTAATGTTCACAGGCCGGATGAAGGCTTCCAGATTGTTGTGTTAAGACAAAGTGCAGCGTAGAGACAGACGGGATGACGGCGCGAAAGGAAAGTGAGCAAACGCATGCGTTTCGTGCGCGGCTCCTGACCCAAACTGGCGTTGCTCGAAGCCTCACGCGCACGTGAGATTCGGCATGTATGAGCACTCACCTGCAGTTAGCACACACCCTGCAGGACACTTACTGGAGCTTTTCCGTAGATAATTATACTCAAATGTCAAGCCCATTAAAGTAGCCTATTTGACTTAATAGGGATGCAGAGTGTAAATAAACGCTTTGGTCCAGTTTTTTTTTTTTTTTTTTTGTATTCCCCAGCATGCTTCTCTCTTTCATATCCAATTCAAAGGTTGATTTATTCACTCTGGATTTCAATCCTGTCTCTCCGCCTTTCTTTCTTGTTGTTTTGGCTTTACCCCCCCCCCCCAATTTCTACATGGCCTTTAAATTTGTAATATCACCTTTCTCCTTTCCACTTCCAAAAAAGAATTTTGCTTTGTTCTGTTTCATTCCAGCCAGTCAGTGACTCACTTCGCATCAGTTTGATCCCGCCTACACATGCTTTGCATATCAAGTCGAAAGTGCATAGTTATATGACTTGAAAAAGCACCCACCGAGACCGGCTCCTGTACAACAATTATGCTGCACAAAGCAAGAAAATACTCTTAATACACCTTAATACGTGAAACTGAAAGGCCATACTTTTTGAGAGCTGGTAAAAGTCAAACCAAAAAAAAAACAGGGTTCCTGCGGAGAGATCAATTTTTTTTGATAACCTGTCTTCCCATTAATCGCTGAACTCATCCAGTCATTGGGGTTTTTTGGGTTGTTTTTTTTTTTGTTGTTGTTTGTTTTGCTCAGGTCAATGAATCAGAATAGATTTATTGGCATTGTACCACAAGGAAATAGAATGGACACAACCTGTTCAAGAGAGGAAAAAAACAACAATTATCATCACGGGGGCTACAGAACAGAACTTGTATGAAAAGACAACAAACCATGAGGAAGGGGGAGGAAAACACAAAACAGCCCCAGACTAAACTCCTGTAGGGGAGCACAGTATGGATTTAGAAAAAAAGAAAAACTTCCACGAATGAGCACACATGAATACATTGTACAGCAACTCAAATATACTAGCACATGTGGATGTGGGGTGGGGGGGCATTACAGCCCAGATGCACTGAGCAGGAGGCAAGGTGCCCGCCACTCCTCAGGCAGCTGTGCTGCAACAGAGGACGCGATGGGAACGGCTAGCCGGTGGAAGGCATTGATACAGTGTTGTGTATTGCACTGTGTGAAATATGTTCTGCATGTGTGCATAAGTCGGTGTCCTCTCTCCCGGGCAGCTCGCCAAAACGCACTGTCTCAAGTATCTGATGTCATCTTTCAACGAAACAAGTGAGTTGGGATCCTCATGTAGTGCGTGAAAGTTGTCCGGTTTGGAAAACAAACATTTTAATGGCACGCGTAAAGTAAATAAGTTGAAGCATGTTGTATCATTCGGGGGGGTCATTGGTTCACGATGTCCGTGTTTTCAACGTTGCGCTTGTTTGCGCAAGCGGCATTCCAAATTGTTGACACGTGACGTGCTCGGTTGCAGCAGGACTTACTTCTTTCGCTGATTACTTTGTATTTTTGACCGGCGGCACGGCGGATTTGTGATTAGCATTTATTTTACCCCATAGATCTGCAACTGTTTGCCAAGTGCTTGTTATTTTTCTTAAGGTCCCCCCCCTTTTTTTTTCCCAAAACCATGCATGATAATAAAGAAAAGTGCCAGTGAAAATGGATGGATATTCACTGTGTTAGCATAGGATGCTGACAGACTATGGGCCGTTCTGACATAAATCATAAAAAGTCGAGTTTTGTATCTCTGCATCATGCACCGCCCACCCCCCCCCCTCCAAAAAAAACTAAAATCGCTGAAATAGGGAAAATCACTTTAACGCCACAATCATGTGTCGTAGTTCTGTCATGCACGTTTTCAGCAATTATCTTCAAACATTCTCTGCATAATTTATGACAAATCAAATCTTCCACGGAGGATATCCAACGTGTTTGGTGTGTCACTTTCATGTACTGTATACATATTGTTTGCAGTCTCTCATGTTGCTGAATAACAGTCCGCTTCAAAGTATGGTGTGCGATGACATACTGACTAGAAGAGATGGATTCCAAAGCCTCATAGCGCACTCTGTGTCCTTGTTTTTGAGCCTGTATTCAGTGATCACAACTCGTCGAGAAAGCTGCTGACTCAGCACATGGCATCATTTCACCTCCCTTCCTTCCTTCACGAAATTCACTCTTCACTCTGAGTTCCTGACACTGAATCTTCTCTGTCGGTGACTTGAAGTGGTGTAAACAGACGAGGAGTGTGTTGGGAAGGGCAGATGCTCGATTGCCCGCGCACATTGTACACAGTCCAACTCGCTGACCCGTGCAACCTTGCAGACCGGCGAGGAAATACGGCCCGCGATCACACACAAACACAAGCGTTTACTCGCTTAAATGCCGCCTCACTGTCACACTCGGAATCCTCCCATTTCCTCTTTCCTGTAGCTGCTCAGCCAGCCGTGTGTGAGTCGCTGTGAGAATCGATGGCAGAGGCCTACACGCACACACACACACACACACACACTTGCGTTCATTCATGCTAAGCTAGCAAATATATGCACACGACCCTGCACACAAGCATTCCTAGGGGTATGGGTCAACCTTGCCAAGTGACCCTTGGACCACACTCGTGCTTGAGCCAGGCGTGTGTGTGTGTGTGTGTGTGTGTGTGTGTGTGTGTGTGTGTGTGTGTTTCCTAGATGGTTAATGGTGCATGTCCATCCAGGTGATAATAAGGTGCGAGTCGCCTTGTTTCTGGTGTGTGTGTGGGTGTGTGTTTGTCCAGACAGGTCATGGACTGTTGCTCTTGACTGAACCTCCTGTTCCTCCCCAGACAGCGATGATCACCTGTGGAGGCTCTGTCTCTCATGTAGCTCAGTTCTCACCACTGTTCAGGGAGTCTACTTGTGTATTTGAGCTGATCACTGGATGTGTGTGTGTGTGTGTGTGTGTGTGTGTGTGTGTGTGTGTGTGTGTGTGTGTGTGCGTGTGTGTGTGTGTGTGAGAGGGGCAGGGCGGTCTGGCAAGTGGAATTTTGTATTTGCTTGAGTGGCTACGGAATTTCTGACATACTGGGTAGAAAGTAAAAAAATGATTATGAAATAATCTGCGCTACTACATAGTTACAAATCCTCGAACGCCCGGGGTGTCAAACGTATTTCTGTCACCGGCCACATTGTTTTCTTTTGGAGGTCCCTTCTTCCTGTGAAACCCTATTCATATTTAATCATTGCAGATACACATACATTTTTCAGATTTTAGGAAGCATGGTGAAAGTTGACATGATTGATTTGATTTCGCGGGCCACATAAAGTGATATGGTAGACCAGCTCTAGCCCCCGGGCCTTGAGTTTGACACCTGTGCCTTACACTTATTAGAATCATGTTCTGGTGCATGCACATTTCAAACAGGGCAAAAAATGCTCCTCTTTCGAAAACTGGCGTCCCTTTTTATGTCGCTTCCTCACAAAGGACATGAAAGTATCATCACATGGACCGAACTCCCGTTTGATCGCTAAGAGATCAATGAGGTCACGTCCCACCGAGGAACCAAACTGTGTTTGTGTCCGCGTGTGCGGACACTGTGGCGTAAATGATGATGATGATACTTTATGTTTGGATCAAACATGCTGGATGCTCCCGTTGAGTCGTGCGTAGGAGGAGAGGAAGCCAACTCGTCAGCTTGCCGCCGAACAAACAAAAGCTGCAAGTTAACACGAGCGAGGGTGTGCGGGGTCGCGTGCTCGGTGTTGTGTTGCAGATTACACGTCGGCGCCGTTTGTGTTTGTTTGCTTGTGTGTTTTGCACATGCGTTGATAAATGTGGGAGGGCAACAAAGGTTGAGCGCAGCGCCGGCTCCTCAGCTGCCTTTGTCGTTTCTTAGCAACCCCATGAATGAATAATAAGTATAAACACACACGCAGACATATTAATGAGCTATTCTTCTTCACTATTCCACTTAATCTCTCTCAACTGTTTCTACTCTGTACGCAGATCCATTTCACGGCAAGCGTTCGTTTGCTTCCAGCCAAAAACAAATCATTTTATTCGTAATGACCCGGATAAGAGGGAGGTGCTTGATTCATTTTCAATGTAAATACTGCGCGGGTTCAAAGTAAATATCGCTCCGATGTGGAAGTTGCATGGGATGTGACATTTTCAGAATTCTGCACATGAGCCCATTTTCTTTTTTTCATTTCAATGCAGTTAAAAGTTAAAAGATGGTTTGCTAAAGAATCTCTTTCTATTTTGGCCAGAGTCTTGTATAGCCTCATTATTTTGTATTTTTGCGGGGAAGCTCACCCACGCTTGTAGTTGTCCATCATCTGGTCAGGAACCATACTTGGCGTGTGCATGCATGGATACAGTAATTCACAAAATTGGTACACCGCTTATATTTTTGTATATATTTTCTTGTGAAGAAAAAACAATTTGCTTTCGTGTAAAATATTCAGGGAAAAGCTTGTTGAACATTATAAATAGGCTTCCCTCTCAAGACAACTAAACACATTGTCTAAATCACTGGTAACAAAAGTGAAGACACGCCAAATTAAAAATGTCCAAAATGTGCCCAAAGAAATGCAATTTTTTTGTGGTTGCCAGTGCTGTGTGAGTCATTTTTCCCCCCTCCCATGTGTGTGCAAAGGGCTGTCGTGCATAAAAATTATCATTCAAAGATGGCACAAAACTGCTGAATAACAAACCAATAGGCAGTGCAAGAACTCATTTTGTGGCCCCCCCCCCCACAAAATCAACTCATTCAAAATTTTAATATTGTTTAGGTGCCATGTTTGCCCTACATGTCATTCGAAATCTGCAAAAAATTAGGTCTCCTCACATTGTAGTATAGGACAGAATAAGACCGCGTTCCCGTCTGCCATCTAGAAATATACAGTCGAGCCCCGCGTATTTGTAGTTCGACACCCGCAGATTATTCTTATTTTTTTGGTATTATAATTTGGATTATATTTCCTCTTTTTTTTCTGAGATTTTACACCCAGCTATTTCCTCCCGTTTTTTTGTGGAAAACTTATTTTGAAAGTTTATCAGCGTTTTTTTGAAGAAATTCCTTTGGGTTTTTTTTGGGGGGGGTGGGGGTGGTGGCAGAGGGACACTGGCCGCCAGTTGCTCATCCCTGGTGTTGGCTGTTAGACAATTGCCTTCAGAATAAAAAGACTCGGAGGTGTGTGTGTGTGTGTGTGGGGGGGGGGGGGGGGGGGGGGGGGGGTCAGTCTCAACCCCTAATCCCCCTCCCCCCCTGTCTCTCTTTCACACCCTCTCTCAGTCTCTCCCACTTTTTTACTGTTGGTTTCGCTTGTGTGTTTCGTGGGCGTGCTTGTGTGATATCGGTGTCAGTTGACCGGTCAGTTAATGCAATCACTTAGGTGTGGACTCACTTGAAGGCCAATGTGCAGCAGACAGGTGGTGATTTATGATTGGTCAATATCTTTTATTGCGCTTACAGCTTGATTTCCTCTTTCCCCATTCTCATTTTTCTGTACTCTCGCTGAGCTTTTTAATTTCTTCAAATTTCTTTTTCTATTCTGTTCTTGACTTCCATTGATCACCTCACCACACCGCTAGAGAAGTACAGTAGCAGAGTGGTTTGCACGTCTGCCTCCGGGTTGACTGGTAGTCGGTTGCAGCCTTCCTGTGTGGAGTTGGCACGTTCTCTCCCCGATTGTGTTGGTTTTATTTCAATTTTCCAGCTTCCTCCCACATGCCAAAAACTTGGATCCTTAGGTGTGAGTGTGAATGGTTGCTTTGCTGGCATCCCGTCCAGGGTGTACACCACCGCCTCTCACCCAAAGTCAGCTGGAAAAGGCGCCAGCTCACCCGCTACCAAAGGGTTTCCACGTTGATTTCAGGCACACGGTGTAAAAACAGACTTGACCGATTGACGTCACTTGACAATCTGTCAATCTTTTAGCGCTCGTGAACAAGCCGGTGTTGGTTTTGAATGCATTTCTGTCAAGACTCAGACAGCTGACATCTTTTTTTTTCTTCTTCCACGCGAAGGATAGAAAATGGGCACGAATGGCATGTTGTGACTAATTGAATGATGCACCTCCACATCAGCAGTTGCTCTGCGCCTCGTCTGCATTTCACAGTCCAACCCCTAAAAATGATGAAAGTGTGTGTAATATTTGTAATGGGGCATCAACTTTGGCACTCTCGCCTTTTGTCTCCTGGAAAAAAAAAAAACAACTTCTCATCAACCTGTCACTCACAAACGTGTGTCCGTGTGCAAGAAGAAAAGACACAAAGATGGGGAGCGGGTCATTAGAATACGGTGAGAAAGGAGAACAGAGGCTGTGAATGGGAGAGAGAGTGAGGAGTGAGTGCAACACACCATTAAAACAATTAGTCTGCTATATAAAAAGCTTTTCTTCGCACCCTTTTGATACTGAAATGACTGATGATTGGTGAAATTAACCTTACAGCGCTTTAAAAGACACACACACACATATGCACACACGCACTTTTTTTTCCTCTATCACCTGTGAATGCCTCCCTGCTCTCCCATTTTATCCACGAATAGAGTTGAGTTTGAGCAAGAATGCTTGCTGTTGTTTCAAAATCTACATCGGTCGGTCGGTCAGTCCGTCAGTCGAGCAGAGTCCGCCAATGGCTCAGTCCGTCTCTCCGTTGGTCAGTCCGGTTATCCATCTCTCCATACAAATACCGTCAAACTATAATCCATCTGTCTGTCCATCCACCCATCCATATCTCCATCTACGTTGTCTTTTTATCCATCGTCTGTTTATCTGTCCACCCACTGATCTCTCTGACTGTCCTTTCATTCATCCATCTCTCCATCAACAGTCCCTATCAAAATTTTCTATACATCCACCGATTTGTCTGATCAAACTAGTCTACCTCTCCGTCAACTGGACATTGATTTTTGAGTACTTTGATCATTTAACAGTGCACAAGAATGTGTGATTAAAAAAATATTTTTTACAACCCCCAACACCCGCACACCTGCAAACAATAGAAATTCCTCTGGGTTGTTTCGTCTGTTTCGGTTCTATTAATCAACCATCTGTCGCATTGAGTCAGTCTCATGCATTGCCAATATATGTGTATTGGGTTTAATTAAAGAATTATCTTTGTACTGTGCATCAAACAAACAAGCAGAAGTGGATCGGCGACATGTTAGATCATAACAACGGAACAAGATGAATAATTATTCGCAACTGACAGAAATATAAACATCATAAAATGGTGTCCTCTGGCTTCACAAATGACTACATGCAGTTTTTATACAACGCGCTGCGAGGGTGGGGAATTGAGATCCCAATTTGGAGCAGGTGGTGAAGACGTTGTCCGGATGTTTTGCTTTCCTAAAACATGACTCAGGCAAATGGAATCACGGGTGGACAGAGTTTCTATTTATTTGACTTGCGTTGGTCCACGCTTGTGTCTGGAAAAGGGTTTAGCTAAATAAAAGTGTAATTGGGGTCACACAATTTGTTGAGACAGACAGTTAAGGCCATTATTTCTCTCACGCCTGTGGTGTGTGCTTGTGTACGCACACACTTAAGAGTCACATCCCATTAGTCATGATGGAGTGGGGCAACGATAGAGAGTCACCATGGGAAGAGCCCACAGTGTTTGGCAGGAGTTGGCTTCAGACATTTGTGTTGGGCGGAGCAAAGGGGCTGCACATGGCTCAAACTCTCGATTCGTGGATTGATTGTACAAGCGAGACAAGAAGATGCATCATATGAAAGGGGTACACTAGGAGCCTGATTACTGTCGGTTTGACAAGTGAGCTTCTGAATGACATCAGGGCTGACTTGGAGACGGTCACAAGAAGGAGTCATGCCATATTATTCATCCCATGCTCGACAGTATTATGACAAAACTCAACTCTATTAGGGTTGTTCGTAGTATGTTATCACCAATTGACTGTCAATTCAATTAAAAAGATGAGAAACATTCACAAGTTTTCCAAGAAAATTGTGATGAGCCCCTAAGGCATTATTTAATTGTAGAAGCGGCAGCCACAATGGTAGCTCATGTTACATAACATAACAGCAGGTAGCTACAGTTTATATATAACTGTAATTATATTTTTGAATACCTTCACACTCTGGGCTGGCGCCTCTCTGGTGTTAAATTTTGCGTAAACAAGGGTTCTGTTTTTAGCTGACTTTTATGTCAAGCTGGTGCAATCTCAGAGTCAAAGGGACTTCTGTGACCATGACGTGAGCTTATTGACTGACTTAATGACTGACTGTGACTACTTAACACTTATTTCAGAGGCTGTTCTTCAATGACCATTTGTCCATTGTCTCCTTTTTTTACAGCGTCATAAAGCACTGAAGTGAGTGAAAACCACTAAAATAAGTGAACTGTGTCTGTGTGTGAGATTGTACAGAGGTATGTTAAAGGCTTTGTTTTTCATTGTGCACCCAGTTTTAAGGCTATCTGGAGTTGTAAAGAGGACAGCAAAGGAAGGCAGATGGGACAGAAGAAAATGAAGTTGAGTTAGTG
>NW_017805698.1:2664030-2674030 GCF_001891065.2 Hippocampus comes | reverse complement strand
TGGCACAGACACCCTAACACTTAAGTCTTCATGCTGTTAAAATTGCACGCCATTCAAAAAAGACATTTGAGTGCGAACGTGATACCTCCTCCGCCAGTACGCTAACATTTCACTTTGACATATTTGCAGTCCCCCCCCCTGAGGACCACTAAGCCGCTGATTGCAGCCGCTGTGCTTCCAGCTGAGTCAAACATCCACAGAGCACATCCTTATCTCGAGCCACACAGAGTGCAAGTGAGAGGGTGCTGCTGGTTTCAGGGGCGACGCGACGGGGATGGGGTGGGTGGTTGGGGAGGGGGGGGCGCTGTGGTAAGAATAAGGGCGTCGTAAAAGAGATTGGAGAGCGGGATGCGGAAAAGTTGCTGCGAAACGATAGAAAAGAGTGGTCGCGAGCACATAAATCAGACCTCGAAAAGACAGAACGCCGCACAATAAGTTATTAAGAAGGCTGTTGGTATCTTTTTGCCGGCCTGTGTGGGATATTTGTCTCTCTCATCTCGGTGTCCTTGCTAATAGCCGAGCGGACTCCCCGCTGACTCCGCAGGCTGCACTGTGATTATCAACACCTCCTCGTGCAATTGCGCACTTAACGCTTTCGTATACACACAAAAGATGGATGACATACATGCTGGGCACTTTCATTTAAAGTTCAATCAGTTCATTTTTTTGTGTGGGGAGGGACGGGGGGGTCTAATGGAAACACATTGATGCCTATTTTGAGACATCATTTATGTGTTCGTTTGTTTCCTGACACGTTTAATGAAGTGGTGTGATGAAATGCGCCTGTGGAAATTTTGACATATCTGTATGGGCACTCGCCTATATACATTGTACGCAAAAAGTTGTTTGTGCGGCGGTGTTGTGAGATATGACTGACCCAACTTCGGAGGAAGCACCTGAGATGCCCCACAACATTCTCGGGTGAATTTAATTTGACCTGCACTTTTGAATGCCCGTCCAACTGTTTATTGTTTTGCTTGGATGACCACTTCCTCAGCTTTCTCTGACTCTTTCAGTCTCTCTCTATCTCTTCGTGGGCACTTTCATTTAAAGTTCAATCAGTTCATTTTTTTGTGGGGTGGTGGGGGACGGGGGGGGGGTCTAATAGAAACACATTGATGCCGATTTTGAGACATCATTTATGTGTTCGTTTGTTTCCTGACACGTTTAACGAAGTGGTGTGATAAAATGCGGTCTGTGGAAATCTTGACATATCTGTATGGGCACTGGCCTATATACATTGTACGCAAAAAGTTGTTTGTGCGGCGGTGTTGTGAGATATGACTGACCCAACTTCGGAGGAAGTACCTGAGATGCCCCACAACATTCTCGGGTGAATTTAATTTGACCTGCACTTTTGAATGCCCGTCCAACTGTTTATTGTTTTGCTTGGATGACCACTTCCTCAGCTTTCTCTGACTCTTTCAGTCTCTCTCTATCTCTTCGCGGCCACTTCGTTTCCCATCCGGTTTGACGTTAAACAATTATTAGGTGTGAACCAGGAAATGTCTTCATCTATTCATGTATCAGACGCACCGTCCAGCTGTGCTGTAAGCACTGAAACATTAAACAGTCGGACATTCAAATCTTTAGCCGAGGTCAAATTAAATTCACGCGTAAAGTTTACAGAGCATTTTACGTTCATCCTAAAATGGCGACTGAAAGCCGAAGTTCCTGAACTTTTGTGAGCAGTGCGTGTGTGTGGCTACACCTTTTGTTGATGTGTGTGAGCTGGGCTGCCTCTCTTCCTGCATTAAATAAGGATGTCGGCGCAGACCATGCTCGCTGTTGACAAACTCATTTGACTGTGGCTTCCCGTAAGGTCTCCTCGGTAATAAAGCTTATTGATGAGGCCTCAGGGAGTGTGTGTGCGCGTGTGTGTTTGCATTACTCTCTGTCTGCACCACTTGCCTTGCTACAGATAAATAGGAGCTTTCCACTCGTGGTCATCCTCTATTCCCCTTTGTAAACTAATTGATCGATTGGCGAGTTTTTGAGCATTTTTTTTACTCACTTTCAACCAACGTCAGCAAAAGCCTGATTGTCTCTGACAACTTATCCCGAGCGATTATCCTGTGGTGTGGAGTTTTTGACAACAGGCGCTATAGAAAATAGATGCATCTGATGGAACACTTGACTTTGGTAAACAAATCATTGTGGAAGTGCGAGTAAAGTGAATTTCAGACCACCTACAACACATATCGTTCATGTTGTACTTTAAGTCGGAACAATACTTCCACAAATGAAGTCCTTTCGCTCACATATTCCAGCACAAGTGGAGAAAAAAGGCCATACAAAATAAAACCACTGCGAAGTCCCCGGAGCGTCAAGGTGTCAACAGCGCTCCCGCACATACACACTCGCACACAGCTTCTGATCACCCACGAAGGCTTCCAACTTTTCGCTTCGCCAAGCTTCTTTTAACTGCAGCGTATGCACGGACATATACAAACATTTAGAGTGAGGCGCAGATGCGCACGAGTGAGGAGAACATGACAGACGTGGAGCTGCCGGCCCCTCTGAGATCACAACATTCTCCGAGTATTATTAACCTCAAAGATGGATGGAGGAAGGGAAGCGGTGGCAGAGTGGTGATCGGGAGGATCCGGAGAAATCTCAGTGGGCCCGCTAACATTTCAGCCTGATTACTTTGGACGGACTAACATCAGTCAAGTTGAACCCAAAGAACGCGCGTGTGTGTGTGGGTGTGTGTGTGTGTGTGTGTGTGTGTGTGTGTGTGTGTGTGTGTGTGTGTGTGTGATGTGTGAACATCAGAGCTAAGTCTGCGCCGTGGCAAACGACCTGAAGGAAAGTAAAAGTACGATTTTTATGATCAAAACACATTTTGTCAGCAACCTTGCAACATTTGCATCATTAAAAATGTTAAAACAAAAAGCTAATCAAAGAGCAGCCGGAATTCAAATCAGCTTTCTCCATTGAAATGGTTGGAAATGCCAGTGATCCATCATCACGCCGCACAAAAAAACAACTTTTTTTGTTACATTTTTAAAAAAAGAGAAATCACGCTGCACTGTAAAACATAAAACCATAATCAATGATCATGTAAAGAACTAAATTGGATCCAAGAATTCTAATCAAGCTGAAAGAGACGCTATAATTCACTAAACTAAGTTATGAGTACAATTGCATTTGTGGCTGTGTGTGTGTGTGTGTGTGTGTGTGTGTGTGTGTGTGTGTGTGTGTGTGTGTGTGTGTGTTTTAACTCACTAAATCATACATAGAAAATTGTCTAATTAATATTCATACTTCAAAGAATATATCCGTAACAATCAATAATATGAGCTTAACGAACCATATATGGACAATGTCGGACAGTCGGAATGTGTGTGTGTGTGTGTGTGTGTGTGTGTGTGTGTGTGTGTGTGTGTGTGTGTGTGTGTGAGAGAGACATTGTGTCTGAATGCTTCAAGTTTAAGCATTCGAATTGTCAAGTTTGTCGAACTCTCGACATGCTCATCACGGGTAGAAAAGCTACGCTACGTTAATGCCCTGGTCGCGTCCGTGCAGGGGTCAGGACGGTTTTAAGTTGCAGTGGCGCCTGATGAGGAGAGCAGAGACGGAGAGGAGGGACATGTTACAAAGGTCATGCAACCACAGCGATCCAAGGACGCGCGCGCACGCACACACACACACACACACACACATACACACACACACACACACACACATGCACACACACGCACACACCTCGACCTGTCATCGAAAAAGAAGAACTTAATACCTTGCGACCTCCAGAGATGTTGGGAAACATTTGACAGATTGATGGACAGGTTCAGGTTGGAGTGGATGTGCGCATGCATACCATATGTTTGTGTGTGTGGGTATCACCTGTCACTGTACGCTTTCCATTCAACACCGATGGGCCAAAGCGATGATGTCACTGACACCAGGGTTCCCTCCGGATTGTTAAAAAGTCTTCAAAGGCACGGAATCCATGAATCTAAAAACCAGATATTTATTGCCCTTAAAATGTCTAAAATCAATCTTTCAAAAAGTCTTGAATATAGGATGTTAGGACTGCAAATAGTCTGTCATCTCAAAATTAATACTTTTTGTTTTTAAGAAAACAATTTAGCGGTTCTGGTCACATCACGCAATCACGATAGCGGAACTCACAAAAACGGTGATGTGGTTTCGGGAGCAGATCATTCATGTCAAGGAGCAACTTTGGAAAACGGGATATTGCAAACATTTGGAAGTTGGTCTTAAATTTAATTTTTAATGGTTCAGGTGTACTAACCCTGGATACGCATTCTGAACTGAGACGATACCCCAATGTTGGAAGGAGGCTTTGTGGTTTTCCCCGGTGCTCAGCACAATATAACTCCCAGAAAAAACAGATCGACTTTCAAACCTGTCACGATCTCAAATAAAAATCGTACATGTAAGCCCACAGAATGAGACCGCGGATTTTACATTTTCAAGAGTCCCGTTATATTGGTTGCATTAATTCAGCCATTTCCTCCTAAAATTGGCCCCAAGTTAAAAAAAAAAAAAAGACATTTTTTTTGGTTAAAAATTAGTTAATGATAATTCTATCAAACATAAGTAACATAAGCCCCATACAGTGTCGAGGTACGTTTGTCTGATTTTGGTAGAAGCGGCACGGGTCTCAAAATATTTCAATAAACGATGTCAACATCCTTTTTTTTTTTTTTTTTGTAATTTAAGGTATCACTGTAACTCTTCTCAAAATACGGAAACATTTAATGACAAGCCAAACCAAATCCCCTTTACACCTTGCCTGAACTTGCTACAACCTTTGCCACCTTTGATATCAAAGACCTCGGTTTGCCTCACTCAATGGTTTGCCAGTTGGATTTAAAGATTCACGATCAGCATGCCTGCTCCCGCTAAAAACAATCACCTTTGTCTAGTAAGCCCATTAAGATGTTAATACTTCATTTTTGCTTGTCAATCGATTGATTACCCACAGCGGTTGTGACTAGCGTAAACTTTCAGTTTCAGCCCGTGAGAGCACTGCCTTCGCCCAACACGTTGGCTATGCATACGCTCAAGGGGCATCGGGCAAGCCGTGACTGTTGAATTTTCTAATGAAGTCATCCTTTATCACAGTTAAAGATACTTGGTTCCCAGGAATCCTCAGTGAATTTACATGTGCTATAAATAAATGTCTCATGATGTTAATATCCAGCAGCACTGACGTGGAAGAAATTGGGTTTAGGAGTTGTGCCCTGGGAAGGCAAGAATTACTTTAAGCTTTTCATTTCTACTGATCTCCGGCGTCTACTATATTTAACTCTTGGAACATTCACCCTAATAGAGTTTGGGAGTGTTGAGGATCGGGGGTCCTCCATTCAAAGTTGAAGCGGTCCACTTCAGGGGAATTCATGACCAAATGCATTAAACTTGGGGAAGTAGGTCAATTTTCTAGTAATTACTGCAATGCCTTTTTTTTTTTTTTTGGGACTACATTTGACCAAATTCCCACAAGATCAGAATACAAGCTGGCCACGGCATCTTCACAATCATGCGGCTTTACATTTCTCTACTGATTTGGTCTCGCAGTGGGAAAGATGTTGGATGGCCATTTGGGACAAAAGAGGTCACTTTCATTGCTGAATGATTTCACTTTCCAAAAATATTGCTGAGTTTCTTCTCAGACAATATGATTTTGTGACCCTTATATTGTATACATGTTGTATACGTGTGTGTGTGTGCGTGTGTGTGTGTGTGTGTGTGTGTGTGTGTGTGTGTGTGTGTGTGTGTGTGTGTGTGTGTGTGTGTATGTGTGTATGTGTGTATATATATATATGTGTATATGTGTATATATGTATATATATGTATATATACATATATATGTATATATATGTATATATATATGTATGTATGTATATGTATGTGTATACTGTATATGTATATATGTGTGTGTATATATATATATATGTATGTGTGTATGTATATATATATATATGTATAGGCCACGCCCCCAACAACACAACTCCTGTTCTGTGTGCAAGTGTGAATTGTTTTTTTTTTTTCGCGAACAGAATATTGGAATTTAAATTCATTCAATTGTGTTGGGAATTTAGTCAAGTAAGTGTTTAAGGTGTTAATATCAATACTAAAAATTACAAAGAGTTGTACAGTTTTTTTTTTTTTTTAACAGCAGCAATCATGGGTACCACGATAATGCGCGTGATGTCAGTACATACATAAGTGAAAGTTTGGTATCTGTTTTCAAATGTAATGAGTAAACTACAGATAATTGATCAATATACTCAAGTATTGCAGCTAAGTATTTGGACTACGTTACTTTTCGCCACTATAAGTTTACCTGTCGTCTCCAGTGAAAGCAACCATGAAGAAAAACTGGAAGGCAATGGAGAGGTTGAGCAGAGAGGGTGGTGCTGGGGGATATTAAACTGCTCTTTAATCGGGGTTGCGGGTTGGGGGGGTCTATGAGGTGAGGGGATACGTGGAGGCTGGCCGAGGTGTCCACACTGTAATCCGATACGCGCGTGCGCACACGCACCCCAGCCTCGAGTTGAGGGAAAGCTCCGGCTGGAAGTCACTAAGACGGCGGAGCTCGGAGAGTTACGAGCGCGCTTCCCCAACGAGAGAGAGAGAAAGAAAGAGAGAGAGAGAGCAGCGCAGGGGAAGAGCGTGTTAACTGTCAGTTCGGAGGAGGACGGCGAAGAGCCTCCACCACGTTCGGTTTCTCTCTATCCGCTTTTACGCACGCGTTGACAAGACAGACTAGAGAGCGCGCCTCTTTCCAAACATCTTTATCTCCCCTTTTTAACCCTACAACCTACTGCCACATGGACTGTGTCGCCACCGTTTTGGGAATATAATCACCACATGGGCATATTTATGTGCGGCGCTTTTGAAATAAAGGAACGGAGGCGGCGATGTTTTGACTAAGGGGAGTGATTTGATTCTTCTTACTTTAGACAGTTTTTTTTGTTTTTTTTTTTTTTACAAACTTGGACGCATGTTTCCATTTGGTAGTGGCCACGGATACTTTTCACTCCTCTTGTGACTTCGCATTTGCCTCACGTTGATGACGAGATCCCAAAGCGCAGTATTATTACGCACCACACAAAAAAATGGATTGTGGACACTGTGAAGAGATCATATCCCGAGAGAAAAGACGCACGGCCACGCACTGACAACCGCAAACCGGCATTTGAGCGTGGATTCTTTTGGACGGTACGACCCGGTCTGCGGCGTAGAAGAGAGGAGGAAAGCGTGGGGACTATCACCGTTTTATTTAGTTCAACGCTTTGAGATCAAAAGATGGATTTATACACGTGGCTTTGCGTGTGTGCGCTCACACTTCTACCAGTTCTGGCTGTCACAGCGGAGGAAGCAGGTAAAATTGACACTGGCATACAGTATATCCAATTTGATTTTTCTTTGTTTGTTTTGTTTTATGACGGACATTTTAATTCCCATTTTGTTTGTCTGTAGGAAAAGCAAACTTATTTTTTTATTTGAACTGTCCTTTAGAATTTGGATTGTTTTCTTATCTAATTTGCCTTTGTTGGTCATTGTTGAGTTTCCGGCCACTAACTGAAGATGATTGTGTGCTGTGGGAAGTCGTAAAAGTGATGTGATCACGCAAACGAGTACTTCTTTGTTAATTAATAACCAGCGAGACGCGAAACAGGGGAAGTGTTAAACTGATGATAGCGTTTTGTTTTAGTTTTGGGCTCTACCTGCGATTGGATCGTGTTTAAGTGTCCCACACAGATAATGTCAACAGAAAAAAAAAACATATACTTTAACTGAAACCATTTTCGCTTAATTTGTGGTCCCAAATAGAACACCAATTGTTTTCATAAATCTCACTGTAGCTTTCTTCTTATCTCCGCTCTATTGTAGATCCCATATCGTCTTATCAGCTTTCAAATTGATACTTGTGTCCGTTGTCTATTGATTGTTGAAGTCTCGAACGTCCACATTGACTACATCACATCTGTTCTCTGGAGGGCTCTTCGAGAAAACACGCACACACACAAAAAAAACTGTGTTATTTCTTCAGGGACTAGGATCGGTGTCACGGCTTCTTTTCCACGATGAAATTTAATTATGTGGCGTTGGCTACTTGGTGGAGTGTTTATTTGACTTGCTGTTGCACGGGAGGAAGCGATCGGCGCCGCTTCAAGCTGCACCGTGCGCCTCAGCCTCACTCCAAGCGGGAGGACTTTCTGCTCCTCTTCCCGGGAGCACCGATAACTAATGTCCACATTGTCAGAGCATTGCTGCTCTGAATGCTCCGATAATGTGGACAGTCGTTTATGTGAAGCGTGGGTTGGGAATGTGAAATGCGCACATTTGTGTTTCGAAACCGTTATTTGCGCGCGGGGAGATTTTTTTTCCTGTCCCTCTAATGAACACATACAGTCGAAAACCAATTGATTTCACATTTTAACGAATAGTTTCATGATCAACATTCCACAAATTGATAAAAATATGTTGTTGAAAGTTAAAACTATATATATATATATATATATATATATATATATATATATATATTGTGTGTATTGCCCAATTTTCTCTTATTGGTTTTGTGGCATCACGCTTGGGCTTTGCCTGGATGGCTCCTTAGCGCAGTGATATCCGCGTGAGAGATCAAGTATCCAATTTAACTTTATTGATCAGAAAATGTAAGTATCTTGTATTGTTCATCTATCTATGCCAGTGCCCTATAGTTGCAAAATATAGTCCATATGAGGTACAACGTACATTTTTCTAAGGTAGACTTAGTGTCCCTATAAAGATTGAGAAAAATACCATGAGGCAACACTGTGCATTACCTCCATTTAATAAAGACTGGGTATCCCAATACAGTTTATATGAATCTATTAGAACTGGGAATTGGTGCTGTTGTGTGTAGTCGGAATGTTTTATTTGTACTGACACAGGTCCTATTCAGGAGCCTTTAAGATCCCGGAGGCGCTTTTACACCTGGGACAAAAAGTTCCCATAGGATCTGGCTGACTTAGATACAGTAGCTGGTCTGAAATTCCCTCTGAACTACTTCTTCTTCTCCTACTCCTCCAGAAGCAGCCCTTGTAATAGCTGTGCAGCTGCAATCTTTATTGTCCAAATGCAGTTGTTAAGTCTTCCATAACCCAGAGCGCACATGGCTGTGTCTCTGTGACTCACCTCTTAAAGGTGATATCGAAACACAACACAATAAATAGAGTAGCACAGAGTGAGGCTAAAACATGCATTACACTTGTTAATACTGTTGTGTTTATTTACCTCGATGTTTGTGAGCTCCGTTTAGCGCGAACAGAAAAGTGTTGTTGCGTGGGCCGATACGCGATTGCTCATAACGGTTTCATTTTGACTTGGCTGATGCAAAATTACCCATCGACGTGATCATTTTTGTATGATGCATACTGGATAGCCAAATAGCGAACTCTGCTTTTGATCCACGAGATTACACCATTAGCGGTTAGCTAACTTGGCTGCGAGTTACAGATTCAATCGTGAATTTTTAACAACTTATCAGATTTTTTTTTTCTCAAATGTGAGAGGCTCCACACAATTGGCAAGTGTGTGCTTACTGCGTTTATGTATGTTGTACACAAGAGGACTAACATAAAACACCAGACACATATCTTGGCAGACAATTGTGAGTCTGCTCCCAAATGTCCCTTGTAATACCAAGACTGACCTGCGGGAGACAGCGTAGTGCCACAGGGCATCCAACTTCCTGATGAATACAAAGAAGAAGGAGGAAGAGGAGTAGTAAAAGAAGATAAACTCACGTTCTGCCTGTTTTCTACTACATTGTGGTGGCAAACTGTTGTCCTTGTCTCTTTGCTTTGTGGTGAATACATTGTTAGGCACATTACACAAACACTTAACACAGCCACTTGCTCTTATATTCGTGTCCAGCAACAGTGCAAACTTCAGTTCACTTCCTAACTGGCTATCATTAGGTTTGCCATCACAATCGCGGAGACAGTGGCTCGGCCAGATCAGAAAGGGGCAGGGT
>NW_017805698.1:2638098-2664017 GCF_001891065.2 Hippocampus comes | reverse complement strand
TAAAATGTGTCCCTTTTAATCAGTGTGTGTGTGTGTGTGTGTGTGTGTGTGTACCCCAATTTAGATAATAGGCTAAGTAATTAAATTATGTGATTTACAAAAAACCTAACATGATGAACTACTATTAGATAGTTTAGTAAATTATGTTATATGTTGACCTTCAGACAATCGGTCTCTGGTAGTCCGTGGTTTGTTGGAGTGCAGCTGGTTGAGTGAGGCAGCTTCTTCAGAGTGTTTTTTTTTTTTTTTTTTTTGCTCCTGTTTATTTGTTCCACTGGGCTCACCAAACCTCACGGATATCTTGACATAAACGTTCTCATTTCTGGCTGCCGCTTGTACTTTCTTCTGCACTCATTCAGTGGGTGACATCTTTGTGAACGACTCCCAGGGCTGTTTGACTTTAAAGGTTTCAGTGCAGCCTATGTTTCTGACTACCACAACCTAATTTTTTTTTTTTTACCTGGAATTTCCCCCGGTCTGCAGCGCAGTTCTTTCCTGGCTCATCTACTGGGACAAATTCACTCGCAGCCTCCTCAGCAGTAAACTTTTACAAA
The DNA here is from genome assembly GCF_001891065.2 of Hippocampus comes. Lineage (NCBI taxonomy): Eukaryota > Metazoa > Chordata > Actinopteri > Syngnathiformes > Syngnathidae > Hippocampus > Hippocampus comes. Next base: position 2,663,463 of record NW_017805698.1, on the reverse strand, counting down.
TGCCTTAGCTCGGCTGTCTCTTGAGATGATTTGAGTAGGAGAAGGTATTGTTGAGATGCGTGTATGTGCATATCTGTATTGAAAGGGGAGAAATGGAAGAGCAGCACGAGGAAGTAACCGAGACAGAAAGAGGCCGATGCAGGCTGCCAAGAGAAGTGAACGAAACGGAAGAAAGATTTTTTTTATTTTTTTTTTTAGCTTTGCTGTTTGATCCTGTTTCTTCATTCTGTTTGATCACGGCTGTGCCTGGAAGCGAGATAAACGGCCGTAATTGGCCACTCAAGACTGGCTGTCTGCCTCTATAGCATCTCCGCCGAAATACGCTTGATGATGAAACACGCTGGAGGTGATGCGGTATGAATGTCGGGAGCTCTCTGAGGGGTGAAGTGCCTACAGGTATGCTGGTAGAATAGCAGCTTCTGATGCCAGCTTCTTCTGGCTTGATGGAGTTGCAGCACATGGAACAAAAGTCTTGAAAGTCTTTCATCAAAACATAAACACGAGTCAGGCAAGTGGAGTTGATTAATCTCGCTAATTATTCCTGTGGAATGTGCCTGTTTGTATCTGGCGGTGATATCATTGTTCTGTACACTCAGATTAGATCAGCTGTTTTAAACTTCATTATGGTTAAATGTCAGCGCAGTGGGTACTGGCAACCTTTAATTGTGTCTAATTCGAAGGTATCAAGTCAGAAAAGTGTACCTTTTAACAAAATGTTTATTACCGGTACTGTGTTTGTACTTTTCAGCGGTACTGAACCGCATTACCTCCACCTGATAACTGTATTTTGGTTAGTTTATTTAGTTTACTCCAAAACCACTCTTACTCCGATCCATTCCAAATGTATTTATAGAGAACATTTAAAATTCAACACCACTATAGCACAGCTTCACTTTTCTCAGCTTTTGCTCCGTGTTGAATATATCCGGCCACTGTTTCCTCGTGGCACCTGCTTGTATTAATTAAATGTTACACCAGTCTGAATCAAAATGCTGTGTGCGCAACAACCGGCCATCAATAACACAAACCATCCATGTCGTTATTTCTCACAAAGGGGCGCTGCGTGCTGCTGAACCCACAAGAATGAATGGATTTACTGACACAGTCAATCTTTATCTTGAAATTCTCTAAACATAATTAAACTGTAGGTATTAATGTATGTGTTTTGGATAAATGTTCTTAAACAGAGAGTGAAGTGGTGCACATTAGTCAAGGATGACACTCGACTGATACAAAAGCAAGACAAAAAAAACCACAACTCATGAATGCTTAGCATTTGGAGAAATACTGCCACGTGAATAGCAATTAGTGACACAATGAGCTCATCCAAATGTTGTTTTTTTTTTTTTGTGTGTGTGATTGTTTTTGTATCTCCCTTATTAAATACATGCTGCCAGATAGGATAAATGATTTAATTATTCCAAGGACATGAAAGTGCAATATAGATTCTGCCAAAAAGCTCGTCAAACATGCCAAAAGAGTGACGCGTTGAAAAAAAAGAGGGTAAGTCAAGGGAAAATGAGAGATGAAAAATGTGAAAAAGCAACGCAGGAACCAAGTTAAAACGGGCCACTTAAAAAAAAAAAAGTAGAGAACGGCAGCGGCAAGAGGAAGCAAGGAGGGCATCGGTAAAATAAGAGCAAAGGAGCAGAGAGTGAAGTGATAGCTGAGTGGAGCCACGTGTGCAGTAAACAGCCCAATTTCATTCCTCTGCTACCTCCAAACATAACAGGAATTGGGACAATCGACACCTCTGAAGAAAGTGGGCTTGAAAGGAGTACACACATCTGATAATTTCCTTGCCGAACAAACTATAAGGCCCGTGATTGGATATCTCCAAAAGGTTATCCTCAGCAACCATTTTGTGGTGGGTCTGTTGAATGATCTTCATGGGCTCAGGAAAACAGATATGTTAAACCTGTTCAATATTTACAATCACAAATCCCTGTGTGTGTGTGTGGAGGGGGGTGGGGGGCTGGGTCAATAAGAAGTTCACGTAGCAGCTGGCTTGGCTAACAGCTAGCTCTGTTGGAAGACACAATTAGAGAAACAACTGATTGGGTGGAGTGTTTATATAACATGTCTCTTAAGTCTTCAAGACAATAAAAATGACAAAGAGTGGGCAACCAATATATAGTTAAGATAACAGTTAGCCATTGTCCTGGCCCATTATGCTGTCGCGTAGGGTGTATTAAGAGTGATTTTGTTCAGGAAAACAGAAATGTTGAGCTTGTTAATCATTTACGATTGCAAATCCTTATGGATGTGGTTAATGTTGAATTTAGCCAAGCCACGGACTCTGTGCTCAGAGCAGCATGAAGCTCTCGCTGTTGCTTGAGGACACACCGGTTGAGTGTCTGTATCACCTGTTTCACAAGTCAAGAGTTTACAACCACAATGTAGATACCAAATACATCAGAGAAACCGTTTGCCTAGTTGAGTGCTACTTTTTCTTGGTTGGATTTTCCGTCTGTTTGGATGCCCTGTGGCACCATGCTGCCACTTAGGTCAATCTTGGTACTGCAACAGACATCCGATTTGTGGAAAGTAACTTAAAAGTGTTGATGGAGATCTGGTTATCTGTGTGGTATGCTGTTTTGGTATTCTGGAGTACACCACACACTTCAAAGTGCAGGGAGCACACGCATGCTATTTTTTCCCCTGCTCTCACATTTTAAAAAGTGGTGATTATGTTAAAATGGTCAGGTATATAGCCTGCTCTACAACTGACAGACCAACTTGACGTGAATATGATTGGTATCAACTAACATTTATTCTCGACCCTAATGCATATGTGACAAAATAAATATTTTCAGAGGCAGAATTTTGTTTATTGGATCTTATTAGATTGTACAGTTGTACCTAACATAAACAAGGCTGGTCCTCAGCCGCCAACAACCTGTTGTGGTTGCTGCGAGCAAGCAAGCAGTGAGCCATTTAACCTTCAGTACATTTTCTGTCGTCTGCCTCCTGCCTTCGCTTTCATTTGTTAAACAGAGAGGACAATTAGCGTGTCCACTAGGATGTTCTAATTACGGTTATCATGTCATTAGCACGCAGTTGCTATTCTAGTGTCTTCGGCAGCCATTGGTAATGACTGGAGTAACTAGAGCGGGCGGGAGCTCTGTGTGCGCCTTTGTGTACTTGTAAACACACCTTTCTTTTTGTAAAGCTTATACACACACACACACACACACACACACACATACAAAAAAAAAACACAACAACAAAAAAAAAACGAGTGTGTGTGAGCACTCAGTGTCCTCTTCAGTCCCCGCAGATCTGTGCCGTATGAGGCCACAGGTTGTTTTCCTTTCTCTCACCTCCCGTCACACTGAATCATTCTGTTGTTTTCCTTCGTTCACGGTCCTCCACCTCTCCTTTAATAGCACTTTGTGTTTCTTTCTCCATACCTCAGCGCTTTCCCTTGCTCCGATTAAGAAACCTCACTAAACTTCTTCTTTTGGCCCGCTCCGCTACGGTGGGAAAATCTCTTTAGTGTTCCAGCTTCTCATTCTTCTCTTATACTCCCTTGCACTATAATCTTTCTCCCTCTTTTCATTCCCCCAGCCTGGAAATTGGACAAAACGGTGGAAACCTGTTCTTTTGTTTGTCAGTGGGGCACTCCTTAAGGAGGTTGCAGTTTTTTTTTAAACATCTTAACTGATTTTTAAAATGTGAGAGACCCCACACACAAAGCGGAAAGAATGTCCTCCTATAGTATGAGATGTACTTGAACCGACCAACACAGGCAGCACACCACACACTTAACCATTCCTCCACTGACAATCACGAGCCTCCTCTTGAACCGGATGTCTCTCACAGTACCAATACTGACCTGTGAGTGGCAGCATAGTGCCATAGTCTACCAGAAAATACAAAAAAGAAGTATAAGAAGCTAGGCCCACTGTTGCTAACTGTTAGGCAGCATGGTAAAGAATAAATCGGAGTAGAAGGAAGGGGCAAGAAGATTGGCTAACTGTTAGCTGATCTGATAACTATTTGCCAACGCTTGTCTTTTCATTTGTATTTCGGTGAATGACTTGTGCAATCATCCTTTGTGCAGTGTGGCGCAGCCATGCAGAAACCAAAAGGTGTTCAGCAAACTCTCCTTACAAAGTCAAAAGCAGACAATTGGCCAACATGTTTTGGAAAGATTGCTAATTAATGAATTCAGATTAAGGGTGTTTCCTTTTTATTCTCTAAACTCCCAAACCAGTTAGTTCACAGTAACCAGGCCACCCAGTCCATCCTGTATTATACGCTACCTGTTTGTGGGTTGATGTTCAACTTGCCTTTTTTTTTTGTCCAGTGAGCTTTTCAGAGCTGCTGACTTTCTCTTTTCGCATGATGAGAGACAGATGCTCTGGCATTGCTCACTCTTTCTTTCTGTGTTCTGCCTTTCTTCTCTCCTCTTCTCATTCCTGAGGTGTCTCAAGTTTGGATGACTAAAATCGAACTGGGCTTCATCCAATGTAGACATTACAGCCTGTTATTTGCTGTACTCTTCCATTACCAACAGTTTGATTTTATTTTTTTAATTAAATTTTCTTCACAAAATATGTATCTGCTAAGCTACATGAGGTAACAATGCCAGAGGCAGAATGTAGTATGTTGTAAAGCTGGACCAATCCTCTGGAGATGCAAAATAAAAATGATGCAATGAAACTGCCATTGTGTATTGAACATCAATGGCAGTTCATCAAAATTGATTGGTCAGGCGATGCTTGAAAACAAGCCATTTACTTTGCCTTACATTATGACGATTATCGTGAGGATGAATAATCCCAAAGCACGCACGCGCACACACACACACACACACACACACACACACACACACACACACACACACACACACACACACACACACACACACACACACACACAAAGTAAACTCTGGCCAATGGAAATTTTAGTCAAACCACCATCCAAACATTTGTACTTGTACTTGCAGAAGGGCAAACTGATGAGCAGGGAGGAAAATGATCTCTGAAAGGAAAAATTAATCTCTTCTAAAGCTTTAGAATGGAGATGGAAAATTAGCATTCAGCATCAAGAAGGGATCATATTCAGCGAAGAAGCGCATGTGTGATTTTGTTCATATTTTGGACGGTTACACGTTTTGCTATGCATGCGTTCTGGGTGTGTTCAGTCTGTGCAAAAGCTGCTGAATAGGTGGTATCAGGCAGAAATGCAAAATGTGTCAGAGGAACATAAATAATGCAGCGACCTGTCTTATATCCCTGCTAGACTGCTTAGCACCATTTACCGCTACTTATGCTGTGTAAGTGTATACGTGTGAGTGCGTACAAGTCCAAACCAGAATATGATAGCCGACGTTTCATGGTTTTGTTTGTGCATTTGTTATAACTCTGTGGTCTCAGCACAGCTTCTCCCAGACAATCACACATGCTGTTGGGGTTCAGTTATAAAAAAAACAAAACAAAAAAAAAAAAAAACAATAGCCTCAGACCACATGATGAACAAATTGGTTTATGAACTCAATTTTCAAAGAAATGATACCTTAATGCATGCTCTATTTCTGGTTCACAAACAGTCTTGGCATAGCCGCAAAAGTCCCAACATCTTGCCACATCATTGGCTCCGACTACACAGCCTTGTTTACGTTAACCATGGCTACCGCGACCCCAAAATGTAACACATTTTCTAAAGCTTATTTTGTACTATATGAAAAGGCTACGAGGTTTGAGAGTGATTTCTTTTTGCGTGCACTGCGATAAAAACTAGGTAAACATAACTTAATTCTGGGGCTGGAACAGATTAGTATTTATTACTTTTATTTCAATGGGACACATTACCTCGGGTCCCAAACGTTGCGCTTTATGAAACAAATTTGACTTTTGTCGAGAAACAAACCAGGTGGCCTGGTGTCTTTCCTTGTGATTGGCTGGTGACCAGTCAAGGGTCAACCGTATTCTCACCCAAAGTCATCACTCACACTTACCATGGCAACAAGCTCCTTTGAAAATGGAATGGTAGCTGAGTAACTCTGTGCATTAAATGGACCTCATGCACAAAGCGTGCTTGAGTCCCATTTATTTTGACTATGTTATCCCATTATCTAACATTATAGGATTTAAATGACAGTGGTCTACCGCTGTGTTCATACTTTCCTCGTAAGTCTGCTGTTTTAAAACTTCTGCTATGTGCAAGTGGTATTCATGGAACATATATTTTCTTGTAAATTGCAGGCATAGGCCAGCTGGTCCTAATTAGCATCAGTAAATGTCCCTCCAATGCCTTTATAGGGGCATGACGTTGGAGTCAGTGCACAGTAATGCAAGCACGTAAACCGAACGTTGGATGGAATATCCGTTAAAAAAATATATAAACGAAAAAAATAGATATTTGACATTTGGATGAGTGGTTGAGTGGAGGTTTGGCAAGTTGACGATTGTGGTTGAAGTCTCAGTTCCCCTCTGTACACTTTCAGATGCAGATTCAACTCTCACTTGTTCCTGTCATAGGATTTATTTATTCTATTCAGCAGAATTATACACATCTGATGAAAATAAAAAATGCATCCAGTGACTGCCATTATAATCGTATTTATTCTTGAATGTAAAGTTAGTCATAAATCAGGGCTGGGCGAGATATGGACTCTGTTAGTTAATGCAGCCCACCGAGCATTATCAAATATGGTTACACAAAAGGGTTAGTGAAAATGTATTCATTTTTGATTTGTTCATTTATCTCTTTAACTAGTGCTGGAGGCTATCCCAGCTGTCTTCGGGCAGTAGGTGGGGTACACCCTGAACTGGTTGCCAGACAATAGCAGGGCACACATAGACAACCATTCACACTCACAATCACACCTACGGACTAACTAGAGTGAGCAATCAACTTACTGTGGATGTTTGTGAAATGTGGGAGGAAACCCGAGTACCCAGAGAAAACCCACCCAGGCAGGTGGAGGACATGCAAACACCACACAGGAATCAAACCTATGACCTCTGCACTGTAAAGTCGACTATGTTTATCAGTTGTAAGGCATCTTCTTCTCGCCAATGTTAATATGAATATAACGTGATCATCAACAGTTCAAAACCTGTTCAGTCTTGATTTTCATTTGTGAGATCTTTTTTTCGATTCTCTGTGTCTGGCTCACTCTTTCACAAACTTGGCACTTTTTCTTTCATCGTGTCCCTTTTACCTGCTTTATAATTCTTGACATGAACTCTTAACTCAGCATCTTTTGTGTTCTCATGCATCGGTACGCTGGCAGGTCACCGTGCACTTTTGTGGAATGCTAATCAGCAGCGTGCAAATCTGTACTTCTGGAAACTGCATGCATATGGATTCACTGGCCACTTGATTAGGTACACATGCACCATCTAATGAGATCCAACACAAAAGCTGCAAGTGGCAGTGAAGGGGCTCTCACGCCACTGTTTTCATGGCGAATCCTTGAGGCAGCCATCAAACGATGACACCGTGCTCCGCCCACATTTGGTGGCGTAGCCAAAGAAGCTTTGTAATTTCGCGTCGGCCATCTGTCTTGCTTCAGATTGAGGCTCATTTGGATGAATTGCCTTTCACATACAATCCTTGGAATTTGGCCGAAAACGGCTGAATCTTAATCAAAATGGTTGTGATTTCATTTAAATTTCAGGCATGGGTCCTTGAGACTTTTTCAGGCTTTGTCTCTAAAAGTGGTGTCCAAGAATTATTATTATTCATTTTTTGCAGCTTTCCAGGAGCCACTGCGGAATGAGTTTCAAGGGGTTGTGTTCAGGACCCATAAAAACTCACACATTCATGTAAAAAAAAAAAAAAAAAAAAATAGATCTCCTTGATTTCTTCAATTTTGAGTGATTTTAACACTTCCGATGACTCTATACCTTACCAGAATTGAAAATGGTTGCAGTTTTCAGCACGTTGAGGCCCCCCAGATTCGCGACTCATTAGGCCAAATCCTCTGGTAGGATTTTATCAATGTATAAGCCCCGTAATTGAACCCCTAAATGCCTAACTTCCTGTTCACCTTTGAGCAGGGGTCTTTGAAAGTTTTTCAAGCATCCTGTTATGACCTAAATGTGCATCCAACCTTGTTTTGATTGGTGAAACCGCTCTCCAGGGCAGTATTCTTTTCTGACTTTACAGTGTCACCCGTGAGTTTTGGGTGGGGTTTAGGATCCTGCAAACTCAAGAAATTGCACAAGGTTTTTACATGCTTATTGGGTTATGAGTTGTTGGGTTATGTTGAGGCCTTCATACTAATAAGGCAGACTTTTTGATCTCATTAGATTGTGCAGGTTCCTAATGCTGTAAGCGCTGAGTGCAGTTTGACAGGAGGTGATTGGCTGCCGCTGCTGTGAGGTTTCCGGGTGGTTTAACACGAATCCAAATGGTGCCGGGATGAGATAAGCCCGGCAGGGTTTCACTGGCCTTGTAACTCTACTCCTGTGTTGCCATATGTCACCAGGGAGATTGGAAACAGATAGGACAAGCACGACAAGTGGACTCTGAAAATTTCAAGGAGGAGCATGAAAGATGGAATTGGGTAAGGGGGTGGAGGGTGGGGGGCACACAGAGGTGATCGGTGATTGTTTACAGACAGCTGGAGGTAGGCACCAGTTCCAGTATCAATCACTGCAACGGCAGCATGCTGAGCTGTGACCTCTTTTTACTCTTATTACTCGAGAGGCTGTGCATAAATGTGTACAAACCATGTTGGAAGTGTAAAAAAAAAAAAATCTATATTTTATCTATGTATAACATGCAGTATATTGCAGATTTTCACCATTTGCGCATGGGTCCGAAATGTATCCCCCCAATAAATTGGAGTTCACTGTAGTTGTATATAAAGAGCCAGAATGAAAACCCGGATGACTGTTGGCCTGAGCGTATAATTTCTTTAAAAACCATGACTGTCACTGATAATGCCGTATACACATTCTCCAGCTCCTGTTTATTTATAGTTGTGAAACTTATGATGTTGTGCTGACCGGTTTGAGTCATCCCACACAGTGCAGTCATAAAAAAATTTTAGTGCCATCACAGAACCGACAAACCAGCAAGACTTTGCACAACATACCCGTATTTGTTAAAATCTACATATCGTATTTATTTGACAACTTCACATAAAGCAATGAAGTATGCGCTGCTTGTTGGCATATGTGCATCTAGCAAATGTCGTTGCAGCTCCGCTTACCTCTCGGCTTGGACAATTGTAGCATGGATTTAAAAAAAAAAAAAAAAAACACTTGCACTTGTTTAATTTCACCCTTAATAGATGAGCAGCACTTCGGAGACCCTCATTTGCATGCAAGCGGTTAAAAATCTATTTCCCACAATGAATGTCTCTTTTTACAAACATCACACTCATATCCTGCATGATGCTTAACATGCCTCTTTGTTAGTCTTTGAGCCGACAGAGTCTGTCGAGTGTATTAAGCAGGCTGCTCATTCTGCTACACAATAGGAAGCAAAGTTGCAATTGAGTCCAGTTGTGTGCAGCCGGCATGTTATGCCATCGGCTGTCACCTAAAGATGTGACTTATGATGGGAGATGTCAGACTACTGAATGGGAGCCATTGAGTACGAGCGGACACACACACTTAGGGCTGCTGACGCGAAGGATCCACTCAGTGACACTAACTCTGACATCTGGATGCTCCATTCATTGTGTGTTTGAGTGTGTGTGTGTGTGTGTGTGTGTGTGTGTGGGGCGGGGGGTCGAGGACGGTGGTGAATGGGGTCTTTGTATATCATGATGTTGCGTCGATCTTTGACACCACATCCACTTAAACGCTCACTTCTTTGTTGCCCATATCCTGTCTCTGCCACCGGTGGCCTTATCGTCGTCCTGATCTGCTTTGTACACGGCGTGTTATCGGGATTTGCTGGGTTACATTTGATGCAATAACACTTTTTTTTTTCTTTTGGAAATATTTTTGTGAAGTTGTTGGTTTGCTATCAGTGATGCTCACCCTGCCCCCATATGCAATTTTATTAAAATTAGAAAAAACTATTTTAAAAAACCCCAGTAATATTGATTGTTGTAGTGCAGTATGTCTGGAATTTCTGTGGAATTATTATTTTTTTTTTGCTTTTTTTTGGGGTGTTTCTGTAAAATGTTCACTGTGATACTCACTCATTTTGTGTCGATCGCATCTCCTCCTATTAGAGGGTAGATATGAAAAATAATGCAATTTTTAGAAAATGTTCTCAGTATCAGAACTCTGAATCAATGGTTGACCTGAGCATTACAAGTTTGCAATTCTTTTATGTATTTTTCTGGACATTATACACCTTATTCTTGAAATATTATGACTACCAAAAATATAGGACTTCACTCTGTCATTGTATTTTTTAAATCTTTTCAGTGTGGCTACCCATAGTGTTTTCAAGATGCCTGCGGTAGATTTTTCATTTCCTTTGCATGCCGGATTTTCCTTAAAGGGAACCAACCCCCACTTTTGTCTGAAAGTATGTGTAATCCCCTCGGCCTGTCTTTTGCCGGCACAGGTTCTGAGGCATGTGGAGGCTACCTGGATGCCACAGACGCAGGCTACATCACCACCCCCGGCTACCCGCTGGAGTATCCCCCCCATCAGAATTGCCGCTGGGTCATCACAGCGCCAGAAAGTTCTCAGCGGATTGTGCTCAACTTTAACCCGCACTTCGAAATAGAGAAGCTGGAATGCAGGTAGGGATGAGGAAACAGTCACGTGCAATTGCTTTTCATGTTTTCGTCAATGCAATAGCTCGCACCCCATTCAATTTGAAGATGGATAATTATACCAAAACTTTCAGCACTTTTAATGAGAGCTGCTGGGCGTATTTTGGTCAGCCCACTCTCCTCCTGTTTCCCTGGCTTCAGCAAGCCCACAATAATCACTTAGGGACCTCCCAGAGTCCCACGTCTCCCAATATCCTCGCCTAATTACCACACATTTACAGTTCCAGGATGCTTTTTCACACTTTGAACAGATTAACCCAGTCAGGAGGCAAATTTTTCTTCTATCACCGTTTTTGGCTTGAAATGCAAGTATGGCGGCACAAAATTGAAATCCAGCATGCAGCAATATTGCAGGCATGAGGGCAAACAGGCATGCTGGGAAATAATGAACCCATGCTGCTAAAGAAGTATGAGATTGATTAAGAAGCCTGCAGTCAAAGCAGCTGTGGGGGGGAAATGACGGTATCGTCGTATACGTCGAAGATTTTTTTTGTACTGTACAAGTTACTGGGCACCTTTCAAAACTAATTACACTTTCGGGACAAAACTGGTGACAGCTTGTGCGAAGCAAAACCTCACTTACTTTAATTACTTTAATGATGTGTTTTGAGTTAACTTTGCGTAGGTTTCGGTTTAAACGAGTGTTTGTTAATGTGCCCGAGTGCCACATATGTAATTCTTTTCTGTGAATTTGAATTCTTTAGTATGGCTGTTTTTGGGCGGACAGCGGCCTGGGAGTTGAGTGGCCATTTGGGAAAATCACGACATTCCCAATGGCTACCATTGATTCTGATATCTCTCCTTTAAAGACCCTGCAAAGTGCAAATAAAAATGTCAGTTTGTCAGACCACAGAGAATTGTTGTGAATAACCGTACCATGATTAAAATAAATCAGCAAGTATAGAAAATGAGGCTTCAAAATTATGAAAAACCAAGTCGCTATCTCTGCTCTCAAATGCTGTGGGTGTGTCCGCTGAAACCATGCCGTGCCGCTTGTCAACTGTCATTCGAATACAATGACTACGGCATGAAAAGGGATTGTGGACTCATGCAGAAGTGCGTCCCTGGGCACTGCTCTAACCGCTGTCCAAAAAAATTTGGAAAACCCACATGGTGAAATTAAGTACAACATAGTACTCAGTCTTTGCATTTTTTCAGCTGAAGGTATTTGGGTACAAACGTCTAAATTCACTTTCTTTATTTGCACTGGTAGGTGTGGCGACAACTGAACCACTACTACTGCTGATATTGCCTTGTTCAAATTTGAATGCAGAAGTGCAACTCTATGATCAATACATTTCTGTCACAGGGCTACAAATTCAGGACTCATATACACTTTGTCTTTTCAACCACACAGCGTCCCCATTGGCATCAATAATAGATTCGCAGAATTCCCCCTTTCAGTTTTGCTAAAATCATTCTGACATTTCCGTGGTCGAATCGCGGCATCAATATTTTACCTGGCTGTTTGTTGAAAGCACAAGACTGAAAAAGGAATTGTTATTTTGCTCTCCTGTCAAACAAAACAATCGTTTTTTTGGGGTTTTTTTTTGTTTTTTTTTGGCTTGAGCATATGGGAGTGTAGTTGTCTTGTTGTGTTCACCTTATCAGTATTCTGCAGTAACCACAGACATTACAAGCAAACATCTCTGTCAAGTTACATTTCATATTACATAATGATTAATAATCCATATCAGGATGTAAAATGATGATAAGAACGTCTCAAGCCTGATGGACTCAATGGAATGGATCTATTTAAGTCTACCGGTACTCAATGCCAGCGTATGTATGTGCGGAGGGAGGCTGAAATTGATCTGTTAAGTCCACGGGGTAAAGATGCCAAGAACAGGGAGAAGACTCGTCTATCATCTCACACGCATGCACACGCACACGCACACACTTACGGACACACGGACCATGGGCCAATCAGACAAAGGTTGTTTCATAATATAACAATGTTGAAGTAATCCGATTTATTACGGTCCTGATTGCGATTTAAAATGCTAATATGTAATCTATAACGCATTAAATTATGCAGAGCTGCCAGTGGCTGTGCTGGTCAAATCGATGCCGGGCTGGTCAGTGAGTGAAAAACAATGTTTTCATTAAGATTCCGACATGGTGGTCATTTCATTTAAGGAGGAAGTGAAGGGCATGTAGATTAAAAAAAAAAAGGCTTGCATTGGTGCCAAGATTAGCATCTCATCATGACTAAGCGTAACTTCCTTTTTTCCTATTCACATGAGCTGTACCACGGGGGCCTTCCACACGTTTGCACATGTTTAGCCATTAGGGATGCCAAACGGATTCATTTTCGGGGTTTTAATAGTTTTGGAATTTTCATGATACGTAGTTAGATTTTTTTTTTTTTTAAGTTTGAATTTGTTTTCTTTATGTTGGAGTACCCCACTATGAACGCCTTGTGAGTGATCAATGCATTTAACGCAAATGACAAGGTGAACCTCCACAATATGCAGCAAGAGATCATCTATGAAGAGTTCCCATTTGGAGCAGATCCTAATTAGGGCACTTCTGCCTTGGCGAGGGTGGAGTGTCATTCAAGTTTAGCATTACAATGGCTGGAAACTATTTTTACACTTGTAAGCCATCTGTTCGCTGATGGGCAACGCGGTCTGATCTCTTAAGAATCTCGGGGAAATTTTAGTCAAGATTCTCTCTGTCATCAGTTTTTTTTTTTTTTTTTTCCCGAGCCGTAACTGGCATAAGTGTATAAAAGGTTTCTGCAAAACAACTGGAAAAGAAAAGATTTCTTTTGCCAACAAAGTGATATTCAATTCTTCATGAGGTGACAGTTGGCCAACAAAGTGATATTCAATTCTTCATGAGGTGACCCCGGAGACAGTTAGGGTTAAAGAGCTGCTCCGGCGTCATATTTTGAGCGGCGATGCTGCCTTTCAACACAGCAGCTGGTTGTCTACTTCACATTTTCCTTTTGGCTCCACTGCGTGGCTCCGTCTGTGAAGGCTGGATCTCTTTTTGGAGTCTTTGGAAAAGAGTATGTGTGTGTGCGCGAGCGCGCGCACACGCTCATGCACGCACACATTGAGTGCTTAGGGAAAACTGCAGCGTCAGGGTCTGTTGAGGGCAGGCGCAAATCTTCCTGACAGCTTCCCCCTCTCTCCTTCTCTCCCTCCCTCCCGGGCTCTCTCCTTCTCCTCCCTGGATTCATCTGACCCTTCGTCCCCCTCCAGCCTCATCAGCGCCATCAAACCGACCCCATCTATCATCTTCCATCGGATTCAGCCAGCACTTCCCCGCACATCTCTCTCTTCATCACCTCGTCCTCTACATTGGCCCCAAGTGAATCACCCCCCGCCCCGAGTCCTTCCTTCCTCCTTTCACAGAAAAACAGGAAGCATGACAAAACGGAGCATATTTAGACTTTTCTCTCTCTTTCCACATCATTCATTTCCCAACCATTTCTGACTCTTAAACCTTCTATTCCGTGTGTAACAAAAAAGTCCCTTTGCTGGCCTTTTCTTCTTCCGCATCCCCACTCATGATGCCCAGAGCTGATCACAGCCGCACATGAATGCAGAGCCGTGATACTCAGACACTCCCTTAGGCCCCAAAGGCCTGTCTGATCCATAGCTGTGGTGTGTGTGTGTGTGTGTGTGTGTGTGTGTGTGTGTGTGTGTGTGTGTGTGTGTGTGTGTGTGTGTCCTCCTGTAATTTTGATGGACGGTCCCAATCGATATATGTTAAAGCCATGATGAGGCATTGATTAATTGTCCAGGGGGTAAAAGTTGAACAAAGTTGGAAAGACACACACACGCACTTGTAATAACAACAAGGTGATGTGTTGTTTTTTTTTTTTTCCCAACAAACCAAATATGTGCAAATATTTGTGATACACTTTCGGATCTGAGTATGTGGGCGACAACTAAACTTGTTTTCGCCTTCCTTTCAAACGCACTTTGCATGATATCATCATTACACTTACTGGCTGACAGCTGACCCGTGATGTGACTGATTTCATTTCCCGTTCTTAAAAATATCAAAAACCACAAAAGGTTGGTGACTGTAGTCATGCTCAAGTGCATGTTTATAATTGTATTATTGTTACTGGTATTTAGTAATGAAGTTAGATCTAACTCTCTCTTTTTCTCTACGCTTGATCTTGATTTTCCGACCGTCTTCTATCGTGGTTTTCCTCAGTAATGCCACCTGTACACCAGAAGATTTCGAAAAGACCCTCGGAAAACCATCATCTCACACCTGCTCACGTTGAAAGACAAGTTATAGAGGTTTTTGGAACAGCCTATTTTGCAGGGTCACGATTGAATCGACTCCAACTCGATTCAGGATAATCAGTCAGGAAAGTCTTTAAGAAACATCGAAGCGCTTTTGGTGGGGGAATGCTCAAATTTGGCCCGATTATCGCTACATGCGTACCGTGCTTGGGAGCGCCGTTGTATGTGTATCTCCAGACTCAGTCGACTGCTAAAGACACACTAATGCTTCAATAAAAAAAGTACAACTTGAAGACAGTTTTTTTTTCCCCCTGTCTTTTCCTGGTCTCTCATTAGAAAGAAGAGCGTACCACAAAACCACCATTTTTTTTTTTTTTATATATATAAATGTTCTGTCTATCTTGTAATCTACAGCATCCCGCAGGTCATTGCCGCTGTACTTTAAATGCTTGGGAAACGCAATTGGCTTTTCTTTTTCATCATTTCCTCCCTACAAGCAAGCGAAATCCTTTTTTTACACCCCTTGATAACCAATGAATTTCAAGGAAAACGTGTGAAACAAATTCCCACTCCTCGTCGTTCCCTTCGGCAAGTCTGTGTAACAAACCCGCTGGCTCTGTGGAATATTTGCTTTTTTTTTTTTTGATTTGTCGAGGGCAAGGAGAGAGCGAAAGGGAAAGAGAGAGCGATGATGGGATTTCAACAGCGTGTTAGAAGCTCTGTTCCTCCCACACAGAACGGATTGAAGGAAACCTCCAGCTCATCGATGGGATGCATGCAAGCCACGGGCGCTGTGCGTGTATCAGTGCCTTGTTTACAATGTGTGTGTGTGTGTGTGTGTGTGTGTGTGTGTGTGTGTGTGTGTGTGTGTGTGTGTGTGTGCGAGTGCTCACTTAAATGCGGATGTCGGCTCCTCACTGAAGGCTCGGAGCCAAACGGCGGGAGGGGAGTGCAGGATGAGGAGCGAGTGGGAGGGTGGGGGCCACCTGTGGCTGTCAGTCCAACAGGAGGGAATGCAGTGTCAGGTTCTCAGCGACCGCATCCACTCTCTGATGGCTGAATCTGTAAACATTTTCTCTTTGTTTGGAACTTACGTCAGGATTTCGAAAGGCAGCCTTTGTATTTTGCATTTCGAAGGAAGTCTCGTACGGGAGGAAGGGTGTCGCTTTCTGTCGTATCCCTGCCTTGATGTCATGGGAGTCTGTGTCGAAGCGGCGCGAGTTTTTACGGCCTCTTCAATTTTGATGTTATTTCAGTGACGGACATAACATCACATTGTTGAAATGACGCCATGTCCACAATTTTGCAGGATAACACGCAAACAAGCCTTTTTTTTGCAAAACTATACCATTTTTTTTTTAAATGAACTATTATGTGTCAATAATATGCCCATAGGTCGACGTTTTCAGTACAGTGTACATATTCAGTACATGTATTCATCATTACATTGATGTATGTCACCATCAAATCTTTTACACATTGTGCTTGGCACTCAGTGTATGCATCTAATAAGACTGAGCAGAGTTGCTAGTTACTCTGTATTTATTATCACATACCAACACGCAACATCTCAATCTTCTGCACCATTTATTGCTTGAACACGCAACATCTCAATCTTCTGCACCATTTATTGTTAACATGTGTAAATATCGTGGCTGTGACCCTTTAATTTCCCTCATGGGATGAATATAATATCCATCCATCCATGCATCCACCACGACAAAAATGAATTCAATGAAAAACAAGCTTTTTCCTGACCTGACCTCGACTAATAAGCAAGTGATATTGTGCCTGTGTTTGTAATGGGTACAACTCCAGAAGAAAAAAAAAGGCAAGATGCAGTTCCAGGCACTTATAACTTGGCACATATGTAGCATGCTAGCTGTACGATCCAAAGACAAATAGAATCTAAATTGTGGACCCAAACAGTCCAAAGACCTGGAATCAAGGTAAGTCATGACTGGACACCTTAATTCAATAATTACCAGAATATGCAGTGTATATTTTTTTGGGCCAAAATTTTGCATTTTCCTCATGTCTGCAGAAGGAGTTGCAATGAGACACATGTCTATATTTTCATGTACGTCATTGCGGTGATTTGTGCGTGCGTACGATAACTTCCACAGGCCTTGTAATTCATTTAGAATGACGCATCCGCTCCATTTTTTTATGACACAGTCGAGTATAACAGTGATGAACTTTCTCAACAATTCGCTACTTTCCATGAGAAAGAACATCACTCACACGGTGTTGCTGCTGAAAATAAGTAGGTGAGGACAGCTTAATTATAAGTTTGACTCGGGTGCACACAAGGCCGTATCCCACACTTTAATTGCTGCAATTCTCCTTTGTCGGAAATTAGGGAAAAATAACTCCAAAATGCTGGGTTCTTAAATTTGAATCCTGCTTCTCACATTCGATTCTCCACCACGGTGAGTCTTGAGTGGCTGACAACACGTTGGAGGAGCACATGGAGGAAAAAAAATAGGGCCCAAAGATGATCAGACGTTCGAAATGGGCAAACACAGTAGCCCGTAAACGACATTTAAGATATGCAGACACATCGCCAAACACACACAAAAAAATATTTACTTAAGTTGTTTAATTTTACATTTGATGGTTGGACATTGACTCCAGAGACCCAAGCATTTGTATATAAACAATAAAAAGTCGATTTAAGACAAACATCACACATGCACAAACACACTGTACAGCATGTCACCAGTGAAATATTCCACAGCCAGTTGGCACCTTAAATGAGGGGAGCGTGGGAGTCACGTAACCTTTGAGCGGCTGCTCATCTGTCAGGAACAATGCAGACACACACACACACACACACACACACACACACACACACACACACACACACACACACACATTGGACACAGGTGAGAGAACGAACACACACAATTGGAAAGTGCGCTTAAAAGGCAGAGATGTTTTCTTTTTCCTTTTGTTTTTGATGATGACGAAAAAGTGGAGATGGCCTCTGGTCAAAAGTCAGGTGATTTAGGCTACGGCCGCCCCCGTGACTTCAATGAGGACAAATACGAAAGAAAACGCCTTGTCGCGTTTCCTACTCTATGTCGGCATTGCAAAAACTGAATACTGCGCAAGAGATTTCCTGAGTCTTATGCTCACGTGTTACTGCATGCTTGCAAGCGGTATTGATTCATCTCCTCCTGTATAATGGCATAAAGGCAGACATTCTTCGCGGGTTCCTTCACTGATCACGCTGGAGAGATGTAAAAAGTGCAACCGAAGAGCAATTAACATGACTGCGGTTTCAAACTGATCGATAAAGTCGCTAAAGATGTGCAAATAGACTCCACATGTACTTAATTGGTCTTGAAGTCTCTTGGTGAAAATGGAATTAACTGAACTCACAATCCAACTTGATGTCTTCTCCGGTGACGAGCCGCTTGCAGGAATTTGGTTGGCATGACACTATTTTGAAGACAAGCAGGTGACCCAGCTGGCTGTTGTCCAGACACAGAGGCAACACTCCTGCTGTGCGTCTGCACGTGGAGACCATTTTTTGTGCTCAGATGACAATCAAAGAAGTGCAATCAAAATCGATTTCGCCCCACCGGCAACACTTCCTAAGATTGTCGACAACCGATAGATCTCCTACTGTAAACCTGAATTGAGATTTCATGATCAACTATGAAAGCATCATGAAAAAATAAAAACTAAAAAAAAAATACCTCCCATGCAATCGTCACAATTCCATTTCAGTAACTATTTTCCTATTGGATTACCTGCAGTTGTTGTGAGACTTATCTCAACCCTAAATTGCTGAAAAAAACTAATGATTGTTATGATTTTTTTTTTTTTAATTAAATATAGGATTTTTGTTGACTGACGAAAATAAGCACTGGAATTTGGAAATAGGGTAGTATGAGAGACGGTGACCCGTTAGTCCAGTGGTTAGCGCATCAACCTCACAGTGCAGAGTTACCAGGTTCAATTCCAGCTCCGGCTTCCCTGTGTGGAGTTTGCATGTTCTCCCCTGCGTGGGTTTTCTCCGGGTACTCCGATTTCCTCCCACATTCCAAAAACATGCATGGCCGCCTGATTGAACACTCCAAATTGTCCGTATGTGTGAGCGTGAGCGTGGATGGTTGTTGGTCTCTGTGTGCCCCGCGATTGGCTGGCAACCAGTTCAGGGTGTCCCCCGCCTACTTCCCTAAGACAGCTGGGATAGGCTCCAGCATGCCCCGCGACCCTTGTGAGGATAAAGTGAATCAGAAAATGGATGGATGGATGGATGGTAGTATTAGAGAGACAAGGATGGAATTGCAATACGTTTCCTACTTTTCGAGCAAGTTTTCGTGCTTTTTGTACTCATTGAAAGATTTCATATTTTATTATGTACTGGATCAGTTTGTTGTACAGCACTTCCAATTTGTGTACTGTGGTGTTGATTATGGAATGCTTGAATTATATATCTTCCCTGCAGGTGAAATAACACAACCGCAGCTCTGCTGACAGTGAAAATTCCATTCAAATACATAGAAGCTTTTTTTTTTTTAACTCCTGCCTGAATTCAACGGAGATGTTGCACTGAGGCCACTGATGTTATCATTCCAATAAATGGGAACATTATCTGTTCATATGGTCACTGAATGTGTCAGACGGGCGCAACTCTGCCCACCAGTATGTCACATTAGTGTTTGTGATATTCTTCAATTCATTTTTTTTTCTGTCCTTTGCAGGTATGACTATGTCGAAATCCACGACGGCAACTCTGAATCAGCCGACTTATTGGGAAAGCACTGCAGCAACATTGCCCCAGCACCAATCATATCATCCGGACCCGCCCTCCACATCAAGTTTGTGTCTGACTATGCCCACCAGGGGGCTGGCTTCTCACTCCGCTACGAAATTTTCAAAACTGGTAAGGAGATGTCATGATTAAACTCAACGCAGGTCGTTAGGTGAAATCCAAATTCCTCAAAGATAAATGTTGTGCTGTGAAAGTAACAGGAACGAGGAAAACATTTCAGTACATTAATTGAACTTTATGTTGATTTATTACTTTTCTGGAAGTGAACGATGTTTTTGCAAAGAACCCTAACACGCGTACAACTCTTGAGTGGTTATGTAATAATGGATGGATGGTCTACTGACTTTGGGCCTGATGGATGTGTGTTATGGCACGCAAGCATATGAGGACTCAAAACTCTGTGCTTTGAGCTTAATGGACTGTCTAACATAGACTACCGCTAAAGCAATAAAGTGACAGTCAGCATTTATTGATTTAAGTGAGGCACATGCATACCACTAATCCGGTTCCCATCTTTTGGATCAAAGTCAGCAAAGGCCTGATTGATGAATGTCGCTCAAAGATTATCCAGAGAGATTGATCATCTCTGGTGTGGGGTGTGTTTTAAAAAAAAGTCCCCGCCCTCCCTCACTCTGGATTTAATAATTGCAAATGTTAAACCCGTTCATTATTTATGATCACGCATCTTTACGTGGGTAGTTAACACCAAATTTGCGTTCAAAGTTAAGATGTGAAAAATCTCCATGGGTGTAGTCTGCTTAAGTACAAGCAAATATAAAACAGAAAAGGAGAGCAGAATCCAATCTCCATGGTCAGGTGTGAACATTCCTGTGTAACTCAAACCTAAATCTGTGTTTGGAGTATTTAACTCCTTCAAAGAGGGTCTTATCCCCGTGACCCACGCCCAAATCTTGCGTAGTGCACTTTTGAAAGCAGGCTAACCCTGACGATGTCACTACTTAGTCAGTCATAGGAGAGCCACCATGCTCCATTAGGTGACCAGACCTAATTTGTCCCCCAGATGTCATGCTCGATCGTAAGCAGGTAAAGACTGATTTAGCAGGGGACCCTTGAGACCCCTTTGGACTACCCACGCGAGACCTCTTGCCCTCAATGGCCCTCTGTCTGTCTGAACGTTACGTCTTATTTGTGTGTGCTGGGGATAGAGATCCCCTTCACGCTGCCGTGGGTCAGCCAAAGCAAGACCAATTGAAATGAACGGCAAGTGAGACACACAAAGGGGCACATCGTGTCTTCAGCCATCTCGTTCCGTTCTCCCTGAAAGCATTCCGCACACGCCTGTTTAATTGAGTCCTGAGCCCAGAGAGACACTGTCACACACTGGGCGGGCTGAGGTTACTAACGCAACACGTGCGCTCGTCTACACGGATGCGTCTCACTTTCGGCCGCCAGGCCGTAGGGATTTGTTCTGTATGTGTCTTTTGGCACTCGATTGCCCTCAGTCGACTTTAGGATGAGTGTCTGGGTTCACGCTCAGAGTCTGCGGTCCTTACATGACAATGTTGCAATTGTTCACCGCAGAGGTGAAGATCACATGGTGTGGCGCCCTGGATCATTTTATAATGACACATGCTTCTGTGGAATTTTGTTGGCGCCGATATGTGCAACTTTGCAGTTTACACAAGAATATCATAAGTCAAAGCAGATTTTATTTTATTTTATGTTTTAAGTGTTATGTTGTCCATTTGTATCCATGGGATACAACAGCAATACTGTACAATAATGTATCCTTAAGTTGCACTGCAATTAGTGCTACGGGTCACTTAAAATTTATATACACGTATTGCACAATCACATTAGTATCGTATTTCACCAATGATCTTTGCTCGATGACTGCATGTTATCACCCAGCGGTCATTGGGTGGTGCTCCTGCACAATGGTACTCTTACATTATCGAAAATCTTTCGATACTTACATGTCATGTCTTTGTTTATTGTAGTTGCTTGTTATTGCAATACTAGTGTAGCCTATACTACCCGAGACAAAGTCCATGTGTGTCTTACATACTTGGCAAATAAAGAAGATTCTGATTCAGTTTTTTGATACATCTACGGGGTAGGACTCGATAAGTTTTTTACTTCTTCCTACTCCCTTGAACATAATAACTGTGTTGAATGATGACTGATTTCTCTTTCCTTTTTACGATTCTACTTACCTTACCTTCTGACAAATTATTACTGTATATGATTTATGTTAAATTTATGTTCAATAATTTTTTTCAAATCAAAATCAAAATCTATCCATTTCCTCCAGTGTAGTGCTTTTCCATATTGGGCCTGGTGGACCTACAGTCTGTCCCAAGTGACTTTCAGCGAAAGGCAGACTACACAATGGACTGGTCACCCGTCAATCCCATTGAGAGAACCACTGACCCACATTCACACCATCCATCTTTGAATACCTGAGCCCATGCCACCTTCGTGGAAGTCTGGTGAATGTCAGTCAGTGAACAAAGCAGTTCACTTCTCCGAAAAGTAGACAAATGTGGTTCGGGTGTTTCGAGAGTTTCATCTTCACAGACTAGCAATAAAAAGAAACAACATATAGAGGACGTGCGCATCGCTATTAAGTGTTCAGTCAGGCCATGTGCGAGCGCACGTTCAGTGTGAAAACAGTATTTTCTGCTTTCTAACACTCTTCCCGCAAAGTGTATATTTACTGGCAGGTGGCATGATGGTGGGTTTGCTTTTACAGCTGCTGGATAATTTATATATATAAGCAAATAAAAATGAATATAGACAATTTTTTTTACATACCGCATTATATGACATTTGAGCAGAAGAGGAATAAAGCTTCGCTAAACACAGGTGCAGAAATCATGTATATTCTCCCTCACTATATTTTGTGAGCGGCTGATATTGGTATGAATGAGTTGAGTGTTATTTGCTGGAGTGTCATCCAATAAGTAGAGAGTTGGGGTAAGGTTCACATAACAGTTCCTACAATAACAATACAGATCAGTTACTTTGGCAACCGTCACGACGTTTCGAAATGAAAACACTAACTTACATGCTGCAATGAACTGGAATTTGTGAGCAAGGAGCTGTGGTTGTGATTTAAGGGATGTCCAAGCCTTCATGCAGCTTTTCTTCAATGAGTTTTTAAAGTCTGTAGCCGACCGTCTTATACTCTGCGGCTACAAAGCAGAAATTGGAAATGTACGTGTGTGTGCATGTTTATGTTAGAATGTGTGTGTGTGTGTGTGTGTGTGTGTGTGTGTGTGTGTGTGTACCTGGCAAAGAGGGAACATTTTGAACATTCAAGCTGCTGGAACACAGTTAACAAGATCTTGTTATCCTGGAAGGTGCAACTCAACGTCTGTTTGTGTGGGTGACTGTATTTATATAGGGTATATATATATATATATATAGTCTGCGTGTGTGTCAGGATGAAAGTGTGTGTGTGCATCGTAGACACCTTAAGTCTCATTATGATATGGCTCAATATGTTGTTCTTATGTGTTCCGCCACACTCCACTTACTGATGTTTTCACCATATTCCCCGAAATAATCATCATCACGGTTTATTTTTCAATATTCGCTGTATCATAAGAGTGCGTAAATATTATGTATGCGGTAATGTCAAATTAGTGAGTTTTCTGAGTTATTTTGTCAAATGTGGTGGTTGTTTTAAAATGTGTTTGATATAGCATCTGGTACAGTCTGCTCTTTCTACTAAAAATGTTTTCCCATTGTTCAAAGTGTGTCATGAATTCATGTTGCTGTGTGTATGAATGATTTTTCTCCCCCGCCTGGAGTCCTTCATCCCTAAGAGTGGATGATGTTAGAGAAGGTCTCTGTCCTAATCCCTGTCTGGGCTGGGGGAGATTGTCTCAATACGTCTTTGTGTTCTGATGAACAGACTTTCACAGTCTGAATAACAGTCTAGTCAGAGTGGAAAGGGCACATTGGCAGATGCTGAAACATCAGAAAATAATTTGTTGCCAGTCCCCCCCCCCCCCCCCATGGATACCTTCCTAAAGAGAAAAGGTCTGAAAAGGTAGAAATGCACAAACCCAAAAGGTGCACAAATACAACAACAAACTGTTTGTGTTTACACTTCTGTTACTATGGTAGCTGTAGAAGAATTGCAACCAATGCAAGGGCAGCCCTTCTGGGGCAGCCAATCAAGTCCTGATGTCTAGGCAGTGCGCCCCCAGCTGTTATTGTGACCCAGAATTCACCAGACACATGCCCACGCCCCCCCACACACGGACACACACATTCATGTCCATACAGTATATGAATGCACAGATTTAGGATGAGCCATTGCAAACAAAGGCGTGTCTGCACGACATGCTCACTCGCACGCTCGGTCCATTATTGCTGTGCAGAGTACTTTACAGTACTGTACATTATTACACACTGATTGTTTTTCTTTATTCTAATGGATCACTGCACATCATGTCTCAATCCAATACAGTGCTGATAGATTACGTTTAATCCAGTCGTCTGACCATAGTTGGTACAACTTCTCGTGTTATTAAGTTAGTTACCGTGACTTGTAATTTTAGCATCCATCAAGAGTGGTAAACTGCAACACCTTACCAACTTTCAAACCACAACAAGATGCTCAAATTCTATGCCCAGTATGTGAACCTGGATTCTGGCTCACGATGTGTCAGCTGTAGATCATAACCACATTCATGAACCCCTGACTCCTTGGAGCAAAAAATCACTTTTATGTGCGTATGTTGTTACTCCAAAATCAAAGTTGACAAACGATTTCTTAATTATTGCAGGGTAGTTTTAAATATTCATTACATCAAATTATGTAGAGGTAATGAAAGCTTGGGACATTACTGTCTACTGTTGCCCCAGGGAGTCAAAATCTACCCGGCAACCCGAATCACTGTGCAGAGCAACAATAACAACATTCTTGATGCAGACTGGCAATGACACAGACGAAGCAGGGAAAACACAATTCAACGTGAAGAATGACTAACTAATGTTTTCGTTGCTTCGGTCCATGGTATTATGATTTTCAAAAGACAAGCAGCAAGGTGGAAATACGGGTTAAGAGGGCATGAAAGGAACATATCACATGTGAAAGGAGGGCAGAAGTGTTTATGTGATGTGCATGAACTTGAAGTAATGGAGGGGGGGAATAAAATTGCTGCTGGCGACCAAGCTGGTCAGGCGGTCACAAGCACCGCCCCCCCCCCCACACACACACACACACGCACATGCCGACAGTCACGCCGACCCACATTATTGCGGGGGTGAGGTGGGTGACGAGTGAGTAGGTTGGTGCGTCTGATGTCACTACATGTGTGAGAAGGTCATAAGCAAAACAGATTGATGAGGAGGACAGAAGATGTGACACATAATGTCACTCCATGATTGTTTATTTACAAACATTTATGTACTTTGTAAAAAAAAAAAATAATACAGATATAACAGGCGTGTGTTTGGTGAAAGACTTTTGTAACTCAGTAACTTTAGTGAATGCACATAAAATAAAGCACCGCTATTTGAATGCATTTCAACATGCGAGAGTAGATGCTCTCTAAATGTGTTACTTACTTTCTCTTCATTTACTTGTGGGAGCATGCAAGCACGGACACCCAAACAGACTGGGTTACTATAAGAGGCTTAGACAGCGGTGTGTGTGTGTGTGTGTGTGTGTGTGTGTG
>NW_017805698.1:2628049-2638053 GCF_001891065.2 Hippocampus comes | reverse complement strand
TGTGTGTGTGTGTGTGTGTGTGTGCGTGTGTGTGTGTGTGTGTGTGTGTGTGTGTGTGTGTGTGTGTGTGTGCGCGACTATACATGGTTGAGTAAACTAGAATAATGGTGCCACTGCAACCACGCCAATTGTGTGTGACAGAAAACTGATAGAGAGAATATTAAAGTCGAGGATTTATTAAAGGGCCCAGATTACCCCTAAAAGCCTTCGTAGCGAGTATGAGACTATTACGTGTGCGTTGGTGCATTTGTGTGCATTTGCGGGTGTGCGACGTTATGTGTTTAACTATTAACAGGATGACCAGCGAACCGTGATATAGTAAATAAACTGTATGGAGAAAAGAATTGGGACACCCTCTGAATGTATTCATCAGTAAGGCCGCCCCCTCCAATATCATATCAGAAGGGGTCATACGTGACAGTATATACCAGTAGTGATCATTTTGTCCTAATATACATTTACATCTTCATCCTAGGTTCAGACTGTTCCAGAAACTTCACAAGTCCCTCGGGTCTCATCGAGTCTCCGGGGTTCCCTGACAAGTACCCCCACAACCTGGAGTGCTCCTTCATCATCGTTGTGCCCCCCAGCATGGATGTGAGCCTCACTTTCCTCACCTTTGACCTGGAGAATGACCCCTTGCCTGGAGCAGAGGGGGACTGCAAATACGACTGGTTGGAAGTTTGGGACGGGCTTCCTGGAGGTGAGGCATATGCTTAGTTGGGGTTGAGAGTCATGTTAACTAACCCAGCAGCCAGCACCCTCTTTTGAAGTCTTCGAGGAGTCTCGCACATCACCAGCTGCCGTCCGTCACACAAAAGCCTCTGCAAAGGTCAAGCGATCGACAAAAGATCAATTGTATTTGGTTCTGAGTGGTATAATGTGCTACTAGTGTCATACGCTGACTCAAAGTAAGAATCTTAATCTAAATTTTCACCTAAATGTCACGGAGCCTTCCTTGGCCCATGTGCCACTCTGAAACGTTTGTGAAAATCAGTTGTGCATTTTCATGCAGTTTCATTGATCCTCCTGCTTACAGATTTGTTTTTAAAAGTGTATTCTGACACCAGGGGTTCAAATGTCAAGTTTTCCTGCTCTCTCCGGCTCACGCATACATTCTAAAAATGTTCAGATTGACTGGATACTCGAAATTGTCCACTGATGTGATTGACAGCGTCAATGGTTGTTAGCTATGTGCCCTGTGATTGAGTGGCAGCTCGTCCGGGGCATCCCCTGCCTCTCACCCAAAACCAGCTGGGATAGGAACCAGCTCACCTTCAACCCTAATGACAAGAAGCGCACTAGAAAAAGGATGGATGAATAATGTCAGAGTTAAGCCTAGCAGAGTAATGTGTTAATGATGTTCCACCCATCTCGAGTGAAGTGAAATGAAGAGTGTTTCTCCCTGCCCACATCTGTATTGATTTACTTGGAATGCCAACTATTTTAGTAGCGCTGCGTTGGTTGATAAAAGCTGAGCTTCCAGGCAAAATGTTGGCACCTGCATTGGAGAAAACGCATATGTTTTCATGGGGGGGAAATAAAGTTAAAGTTGTTGAGTGGAAGGAGAGAGAGAGAGAGAAAAAAAATAGGAGGTGAGGGGGTTAGAATGTTTTTGTTCTTGCTGCTGGAATTACTGGAAAGAGTTGAGAGGGACAAATCCTCAGCACAGTATGACTGAATATAGTTTCAAGACATGGAAGAGGAAAAAAGAGGAAAGGGGGCACAGTGGAAAGGCTAAGCAGAAGGAAAACAACAAAGGATATGTTAAGATGAATAAGTGCAGGCCAGAAGACCCCTGGTTTGCCTCCAGAAAGAGGACGGGAGAGGGAAAAAATGGGGGGATTTCAAGAGCGGCTTGTAGGATTACAAGAAGAAAAATTCCAAACTCTAATTAAAAAACAAAAAAAACATCTCCACTACTTCTGTCAGGAACTGAACCCGTCGTGACATAATTGTAGATCATTCTACTGAAAAATTTAGAATCGAGTGGAACAAGGGAGGCCTTTTATGATGGTCTACAAAAGGTGAATTTAGCGCCAGAGGCGCAAAAACAGTCAGTTGACGGAACTGCAGAAATTAAACGGGCCAGTTAAAATGACTGTAATTGCAGTTCATCTTCACTTAAAAGGGTAAACTTGCACGTGAGGGGAAAATATGACATCAGTTGTCGGGAAGATGAGACAATTGAGTGAGATAACACAAAGCTTTGGAAAGGAAAGTGAAATGAATTGGGAGGATGTTTCAAGGAAAGGAAATCCATTGGGTGAGATCAAAAGGTGAAGGACTTTTGGTTTTAGTGCTTCCAGAGGACAAGTGAGGCAGGAAAAGATAATGACAACGTGATGAAGTGAGGATGCTTGAGCTCCATAACTCACGTGTGCAAATCAGCACTAAGACACGCACCCACACACACAGTTCATTTAGATATAAATAAAATCCATACTGCACATTACAAGGACAGTCATATACTTTCAGCCGTTTGCCATAAAGCTTTAGTGTTCTTACGATAATTTCTTTTTCTTCCCCAAGTGTTTTTTCCTCTCAACGCTATCAGGAGAAGAGTTATTACTATTGTTTGCTCAAGAGGCCGATTTCAAATATCCACCCATTCCCAAAAGGGGAAAAAAAATCAATAGCACTGATCGATTGCTGGCTGTTTTCTCATCTTCTACCTCCTCCACAGGCTTCAACATGTGTGTGTGTATCTGTGTGCGAGGAGCAAACCAGCTCGTATGAATGTGCTATCCTTGCACCGAACCCTTCACACAAGTGCGCACTTGCACTCAACACATACGCACACGTGGACCCCAGGGCCCGAGATCATGCTCATCTGTTTGTGTTGACATATACAAGTTGCTGTTTCAGAGAAGACGACAGTAGATGCATCACTTGGGTCCTTGAATTTATATACAGACACACACACACACACACACACACACGCACG
Organism: Hippocampus comes; assembly: GCF_001891065.2. Lineage (NCBI taxonomy): Eukaryota > Metazoa > Chordata > Actinopteri > Syngnathiformes > Syngnathidae > Hippocampus > Hippocampus comes. The sequence goes on along the minus strand of NW_017805698.1, from coordinate 2,635,106 downwards.
CATGCACGCACGCGCGCGATTAAAGTGTTCAGTGTGAAACCACGTACAGCCTACCTTGCAGGGAATGACTAATCGGAAGGGAGGTGGTGACAGGGAAAGGTGTGGCCCTGACTATATTTCAGCAGAGGACAGAATTGGAGAAGTTGGGTGGGGCGAGGAGGAGGGCGTTGTGTACAATCCAAGAAGGAAAGCATGTTGATAAATGAAAAGAGTGATTTATAGATGATGCGAATAGTAGAACTACTATAACTTTGTCAAAATGCCAATCTAATGGTTAGAATCCGGATTTTGCTTTTTATTTTGTTGTTATATTAATGCTAGTGTAATGATTAATTATGTAGTCCTTTTTGAATAGGTTGAAGAAGACCGTGCCGTTGTTTGTATATCTGAACTGTCCACCAGTATGGACGTGCATCTGCACGATAGCCACTGCACTTTCATGTGACTATTACCCCAGCCATCTGTTGACATTCATCTTCCGAGTGGTCTGTTCAAATCAGTGGTTCTTAACCTGGGTTCGATCGAACCCCAGGGGTTCGGTGAATCGGTCTCAGGGGTTCGACGGAGCCTCTGCTATGGAGGTTAAGACACACCCGACTCAACATGTCAATTAGTTATGGCCGCTTGGCAATCACTGGCTGCAGATGATCACATTACATCACTTGTCCAATCAGTGCTGCAGGATATTTAGTTCGCTCAGTAGTCAAGGTGTGACTGTCGTGATAGTATGTCGTCAAATTAAAAAAAAAAGTATACTTTTGTCTTGAAATTTTATTTACTTTTTTCTGTTTTTAATAAATGCCTTTTTATGTCTTGAATTTGTAAAAAAAAAAAAAAAAATCATATTTTTGTTTTTCACTAATGAAGGGTTCGGTGAATGTGCAGACGAACTGGTTGGGTTCGGTCCCTCTAACAAGGTTAAGAACCACTGGTTTAAATATATAAGTAGTACTTCATGACACACATCGATTTAAAAACATGTTCACACTTCCATTTGTTTTCTAAATTGTGTTTTAGAAAACAGTGGTGTTAGCTAGTGGTGTTAGCTTTCTGTGCTCAGTGAGCTGGCCAACTTCCGAGTGGTTGTGGAGCCATCCATGCTAACATTGGGTGAGAGACTACACCTTGGACCGCTTTTTCATTTGATCACAGGGCACCAGACAGGTGATTCATTCAGGCAAAGAAGCAGTTGCCGCTTCTAGCGTCATATGCCACATGATTTGAAGAAAGCTTTGAAGCCGGTTCGACGGAATTGGAGCTCAGGGTTTGACGCTCGTATCGAACCTTCAGTGTCAAACTGCCAATCACACTCCATAGGAACATTTTTCAAAGGTGTAGTTCATGTGAAATACCCAAGAGAGCTGGTGAAAGGGAATTGAATGCACTTGCGTCATTCATTTCCCTGAGAATGACTTGCATTTAATGGATTGTTGGTGCGTGAACATATACATATTCTAATTGTCAAAATTGATTGAAGCGGTTTCATTCTTTCGGCTCCCCAGTGGGCCCACTCATTGGCCGATATTGCGGGACCATGGTACCACCGGAGATCCAATCATCTACTGGGATTCTCTCTCTTTCCTTCCACACTGACATGGCTGTGGCGAAAGACGGCTTCTCGGCGCGGTACAACATGACGCACAAGGAAGTCAGTGAAAGTAAGTGGAAGAAAATCTCTTTTTGTCCTATTTTTTAAAAACTACATTCCCATCCTAAAATATTTGCTTTTCGCACAGCGTTTCATTGCAGTAATGCTTTCGGCATGGAATCCGGCAAGATCACCGATGAACAGATCACAGCTTCATCAAGTTTTTATGACGAAAACTGGCTGCCGCATCAGGCCCGACTCAACTACAACAACAACGGATGGACGCCGAATGAGGACAGCAACAGAGAGTACATACAGGTACAGTGCAAGAGCGTATGGCCGCATGAGACTCGGACAAAAGTTATTTTTGCCTTCGACAATAGCACGACAGCTGCCATATTCCTGAATTGCCGAATCCTATTCAAATCAAAATAGAAATCTCAACTGAAAAGAGATTGCATTGTTATTTTAGCAGCATATTTGTCCTTGTGCTGGCGGGTCACACATAATAACTCTCTATTGCTATATTTGTATCAGTAGGCCGGCGAGAGCGAGAGTGGGTGGTGTGGTGTTATCAAGGTTTTGCAGCTCGATGCCTCAGCAAGGCATTGTTTACTGTGTTCCATCACAGTGCCAACTTTGTGCCAGCCACTTGCCAAGCCTGAGTTATGAGCTTGTCTGGTTCATGGGGAAGCGGGCGAGGGTGGGGGGTGGTCTTGTTGCCTGACAGCAGATGGGCTTATTGGCTGAATTTTTTTTGGGGGGTGGTGGGGGGTTGGGGGGGTTGAGGTTCACACACTGCTCAGACAGAAATGGATCCACCACGGCCAATGAGGCCCTCCTTCGTAACACCCCTTCTGTAAACAATAGATTATCTTGTTGGGTGTCACCTTCGCCGAGCCTCCCAACGGCAGCCCAAGTCTGCTTTATATGAGATGATTTATAAGACCTTTATTCATTTCTAATACGTTTTCAATGACATTCCCCTCCTCTGATACCCATGTAAGCTCCCGCCAAGGTATTGTTTGACCTTTAAACTTAAAAACAACATAACAGACGTTTGCACGCAAATGTCTAGTTCCCCCTCTAGTCATTGTACCCCCATAACCTATGACCCTCTAAGCTTGAACACGGTTCATCCCGGGACACAAGCACATGGGGTGCAAACCAGTCCCACATGTGGCACTTTGAGCTTAGAAACATTTCGCAATCGACGCTTTTGCGCTGCAGCAAAAGAATATGTCGTCATGCGGCACAAGAAGGCACGCTTAGCTACGGCCGTACTTTTTTAAAACATTTTCTCCTACTTCTGGCGCAAAAGTGTATTTATTCAATTTACTATAATTATGAATTCACTATTTCTTCAGGATAGGGTATTGAAAGACTAAAGGTTCAGTTGTGATTTGTTCACAAATTGGTTCCTGCCGTTGGAAAGGAACTCTGATGTAAATTGATAACCCCCTTCCGGACCTCATATTTGTCTGCAACATGGATCTCATTCTTTCACTTTGGTTTGGTGTTTGTCTTATAATTGTGTGGTGTTTTCTAAATGACGAGATCCCGTGTGATAAACTTTGGAATAAACTGTTGTCAAAAAGTGTAGAAAGTGAAAAAAAATGAAAGCACTGAAATGAGAACACATGGCAGCAGACTTGGATTTTACAACGTGAGCGGCATTCCCCTTCCGAGGCACCAATGAACAATGGATTTGGTTATCCAGATTTTTTTTGTTCATTTTTTTTGACACATTTTGTTTGTTTTCTATCCACACTTGATATTATATCTCTGCATTCAATATGGACAAACAAATGACATTACAGGTTTTAATTCCCTCACTTGGTCGAGAAAATCCCGAGGATATCGGTGCAGCCATGCATCTCTAATTAACTGATTTCTGACAAACTAGCGGAGCATGCTTGCACTTTAATAACAAAGAAATGAATAAACAAATCACAAACATTTACTCACAATATCCCTTGATTAAAGTATCAGGGCAATAAAGCTATTCAGGCGTGCATGCCTCAGGCTCTCTGTAGTCTCATTTCAACAGATGGACTGACTTCTTTTACATCTTTAAATTTAATTTAAGAGCCAAAGGAGACGCAAGAAGCTGATGAAAGTTTTTGCTTTCATGAGATTGACCATCTTAATGACTCCAATACCATACAATGTAGCGCCTCTGCCTTCGAATGGAGCTGTGTCAAAAAAAAAAATGATGTGAACGACAAGTACCGTATTGGCCCGAATAGAAGACGGTGTTTTTTGCATTGAAATAAGACTGAAAAAGTGGGGGTCGTCTTATATTCGGGGTCTAGACATTATAGCCATTCATAACGCTAGATGGCACCAGATATCATTGAAGCGAATGCTGAACTTGACTCCCCAGGCCAAAGTGAACCCCTGTCACGAAGAATAAAAATAAAAATAGCGGTAGCACGAAGAAGAAAAATAAAAAATAGCGGTAAGAAAGAAAAGAGAAGAAAATAATAGAAGAGATAACAGAAAATGGAGAAACGTAGCGACAATCTGGAAAAAGTAGGTCGAAGATCGGCCAGGTTAACCGGCAGCTGAGGAGAAGTCATGATGTAATTTACATTTAAAAAACCAGAAGCCATTCATTTAGAATGTGATTGCACTTTAGTTTACATATTTAAATGTTCAGATATTAAGATTTGAATGAGGCAAAATAATATGCTTTTTCTCTCAAATATATTATTATAATCATTTGTTTCAGATGTACTGTAATTATTTTTTGTATAAAAATTAATTTGGTGTTCAAAAAGTCTTTTTTCAAACTTGAGTCTTGAAAAAGAGGGAGTCGTCTTATAATCAGGGCCGTCTTATATTCGGGCCAATACGGTAATAGCCTCGCCGTAACAAATGTCAGGACTCCACTGTGGCCGACTTCTTAGATATGAAACACAGGAAGGAACCGCAGCCAAAGTAGGACGTGGTCAAGGTCCCATCAGTCTGCACTTCCTTCCTCTCTCACTGCCCAAGGAGATAATGGCGCATGCTTTACTGGTCCTCTTACTGATATAGTTGTCAAAATGCAAAAGAAGAACAGACAGAAACCAATGGCAGTTGTTGACATTAGCGCTCCTTCCATGCATTCAGTGGATGTCATGGTGACGCTCATTCATTCACTGGACGCCGATGGTTTGGGACAGTTGGGTGGAAATTTAACTTTTACTGGAGGCGACCTCCCGTGTTATCGTTCTGTCTGTCTCTACTGCTGACCACTGGTTTTGTTGTGAGGCCGCCGCGTTCCACGGAGCGCCTCAGCTGTTTCCCTGTGTTAACACTCAGCGGTGTGTCGCTCTCTGTGTTTGTGTGTCGCCGCGTTGGTGTGTATGTGAGCGGGCAAACGGCTCCAGTCTTGACAAGCAGCTGTCATAAATGCCATCATGCCCGGCCAGTATGCTTGAATCTTGCACCTTGTGCGTGGGCGTGTCCTTGTGTGTCTGTGTGCATGTCCATGAATGTCTATGGTCATGTGACTCTGTGTGTGTCCATTAGTGTTTGAATCCAATTGTCCTTTTGTGTGTGGGTTTGTGTGTATGTCTCAGTGTTTGTGTGTTCATTTATGATTGTTTGTTTTTATGTCAGCGTGTGTGTGTGTGTGTGTGTGTCTGTGTGTGTGTGTGTGTGTGTGTGTGTGTGTGCGTGGCCGTGTTTTCGTGTGTGTGTCCATTGTATATGTGCATGTGTGTGTCTGTCTGTTTGGGCATTTGTTTGTTTGCGCATCTGTTTGTTTCTATTTGCGTGTGTGTCCATGTCTGTGTGTTTGTACGTTGGCGAGTGTTAGCATCATGAGCCTATCGTGTGCTTGTTTCCATGTGTGTGTCTGTGTATGTGTGTGTATGTGTGTGTGTGAATGAGAATGCAGCAAGCATGCTTTGCCACGCTAACCTGAACAAGCCCCTTTCATACCGTTTCTGCACAACCAGTGCATCATAGAGACAACATTTTCAAACGGAGCGAAATGTGTTCACATCCAATCGCGGAGTTTCTCAGCTCCCGTTCACGCAGGCATCATCCCACCACCGTTTTCGCTCGATTACTACCTCCGAAGCCGGAAAATGTGTGGGTTGATTTCAACCCCCAATCCAGTCACTTTGGTATTCATTCACACACATGGGTGGCCAAGGGAAAAAAACTTTGGCTTTCGGAGGCAGTCCAAAAGGGGCTTCTTACCCTTCCGCTCTCTTCTATCGCTCTCGCATTGTGGTCCACTGTGAAGCTTGGCGCAGATTGATGATGCGAGTGCTGGTGGCTGCGTTATTCCAACAGTTGTGTGATTGATGAGTAGTCTTTCCAGGGAAGCTTCACTTAGCATCCGTCTCTATCTCTCGGCTCGAGCTCTTATTTGGTCTTCACCTCCTTCTCTTTCTTTTTCCGCGTCTCACTCACTCCTCACCTCTTCTCACCCGCTCTTATGTGTTCTTCTCCTCAGCTCAGGACTATCGATTAGGTGTCTTGGTGGATCTCTGTCTGGGCCTAAGTGAGCAAGTGTGTGTGCGTGTGTGTGTGTGCGTGTTGTGGGAGTCATCTAAAACACCCGTCTTCCTGACAGGTAACAAACACAGCGTTTTGCCTCCCCCGGTGAGGCGTATTGTACCCTGGTGGGCCGCTCAGCATTCGCACGCATAATATACACATCACACATTCTGACTGAGCATGTGCTTCCAACATCTCCAGTGTTGTTGTTGTTGTTGTTGTATAAGATTTGTATTCAGACAGCACAGCATAGAGTTGCAGTGTCTGCCTCGCAGTCAGAGGATTTGGGTTTGAAACTCCTTTGTCTTTATCTCTTTGGGGAGTTTGTATATTCTCCGTGAGCTTGCATGGATTCTGTCTGGGTACTGTCTTGGTACTTCCTACCACAACCCCAAAGGTTCATAGTGATGTAAGACTGCACTGAGTCATACTATGAGGCGGTTCTCATATTTGGATTACGTCAATTGCAAGTGGTCCTCAGTTTATGACAGAGTTGCAGCAATGACGTATTCTGTCACTAACCTACACTTATATGATAAGTCAGAATTAGAGTACAGTCCAACCTCGGTTTTCGTCCATAATCCCTTCCAGAAGGCTGTTCGAAAACCGAATTGTTCGAAAACCGAAACCACGGTCTTTTTAAAAAAAAAAATGTTTATTGAACATGTCTGCTCACAATGGAAAGCGACACGAGGAAGCGTCATTTCCTCGTGTAAGGAAGGCCAGAGGAGTCAAGTGGTGCATTCAAGTGCGCTCAGTTTGTTCGAGAACCGAAATTTGTTCGTCATCCGTCATAAAAAACTCGAAATTTTTGGTCGAAAACCGAATTGGTCCAGAACCGAGACATTCGAAAACTGAGGTTTGACTGTATTTGTATTGAAAAATAATTTGGGCGGTAACTGAGCTTGCTTTTTATATATATATATCATACATGGCAATTTTCCGCGGATCCGCGGAAATCCGCAGTTT
>NW_017805698.1:2588661-2626732 GCF_001891065.2 Hippocampus comes | reverse complement strand
TATATATATATATTTAATATTATTACCTAACAATGTGATAATGGACACGGCCCCTATAGGTCATTCTGTACAAAGTATACAGAGTGGTTTAGCAAGGTTACTGAAAGTCATTGTGAGGCTTCACTTCTTGAACTGAGCTATAGCCAATCCCAGGAAATGTCCCTAATACATAAAATGTTCCGACAAAGAGCAGACGCAAGGTCGAAAATGCAGTTCAGGTAAGATGCCACATGTATCAGCAGCGGGTCCCGCATGCGGCGTAGCATCCACAATCAGGCTGGAGAGGTGATTATAGCTATTGTATGGCAGGAAATTAAAATGAGCCCCTGGTCATCACTATCGATCTGCCAAAGGAGAGAGCGAGGCAAGACAGAAAGCGAGATGAGGAGCATAAAAGCAGAGTGGGGAAGGTGAGAAATGGTTGCTGAATAGTTGATGTCCGTATTTGCATGTTTATGTCTGTCTTCAGGCAGTTTCCACACTTTAAGACATTAATTGTGAGGGCCCGTTGACAGTTTAAGGATTCAGAGTCACGGACTTGAATTTCAATTAGGTTAAATATAGATTAGCGCAGATGGGAATGCAAGATTTTATATTCTTTTTTTATGTTCACTCCACCTTTCTTTCCATGTTGGCAAGTTTTATCATCCATGGAAATCATGTTGTCATTTGTTTATTTGTTTGTGTGCAACCTCTTGTCAGATTTCCCAGTATACTGTATGCCGATTTATTACAATGGCAAAGTCATTTTCCAGTGATCTTCACCATTACATTTTGATGAACATTTGCATAAATGTGCTGTCTTCATGCAGGGCCAGAAGCAGTCATATCAAATCAAGTTGAATGTGGGGAAATCCCACGTTCTTATCTGTGTAAAATTTACCCCCAGCAGGTTGTCATTTGTCATCCTTCGGGGTCTCAGTAACTCAATAGCCAAGTATTATCCTGACGCAGATTTTGTTTCCTCCTATATTTGCTAACAGGTGGACCTCTACACGTTGAAGGTGATCACAGGCATCGCCATGCAGGGCGCCATTTCCAAGGAGACGCAAAAGTCATACTTTGTGACTACTTTCAAGCTGGAGGTCAGCACCAATGGCGAGGACTGGATGGTTTACAGACACGGCAAGAATCATAAGGTAGGGTCAGAGCCCACCCGCATTCACGTAATCCTTCACGAGTACGGGTCGGAAAAAAAGGCAACTACAAATAGTCTGGATGATCTTGGGTGACGCTGAGGCTATGACACGGGCATGTGCGCTCATTGCTGAGAGAAACACGAGACGGAATATTCAGTAACACGTTGACCACAATCCCCAAAAAATCCAACCTGCAAATACAGCCACCATCATTCATTCGGCTTAATTTCTTTATTTATCTTTTAACGACCAAGCACACGTCTCCGAAACTCCTAATGATACCTTACATCATCGCATGTGACCACACTGCACAATCTGCTTTCCCCATCACATCTGATTACTGTTAGTTACTTGTGAAACGCTCTGACTGTCTGTGTGAACACTCTTAAGCTGCTTCTCTCAGGTGGTAAAGCATTCGAGTTACACTCCAGTCTAGAGATGCTGCGAAGAATACAAGCAGATGGTCTCAGGGGTCTTAGAATCACTGCCACCGCGGTTAAAAGGAAAAAGCATTCCTGCACTGGTCCAGAGCTTGTGGCCGTTTTTACCATCACAGACTTTCCTCCCGTGCTAGCGGTCCACACATATTGTCCTGCGGTCTATCACTATGTCTAGGGCTAGACTGGAAAATCCATACAAAATCTTAAAACTCTACAGGGGGAAACTCGAGAAGCAATGAAAGCATGCTTGACGTTTTATGTTTTTTTGGGGAGTTGCAAACCCAAAAGGTTTGCAAAAGCCATGGGATTGATTTAGACTCCTATTTCTATTTTTTGGTTGCTTAAAAGCAAAAGAGAGAAAAAAAAAACAGCATGTCGAGGGATGGTAATGAGGCTTTGGAGATTGAATTTTTCATAGATGAAGCATGCGGGTGAGTTCATGTCGAAGTGGAAAGAACTCAATTGGATGATGATGTTTTGTGGTTGGTACCAGCGCCCATAATCCTGCTTGATTCCACCATAACCATAGAAAGCTGTTTCACAGCTGAATGCGGACAGCGACACAGATGGGGCGAGCGTGTGCTACTCCTGTTTTGCCTGAGTTATATCTTTTGGGGGTTGGGGGGGAGGGGCTGACATGGTGAAAATATCCATCCCCTTGTCTTGTACACACATCCCCTCACAAAAAGACCCACTCACATATTGCGTCTGACAACCATTTTTGAAGGAGCCCTGGTGAGTCAGAGACATTTTTGAATGATAATGGTGCTTCCAAGAGTGTTCCTCCTCACTTGCCATATTGTGACTGTGCAGGCGCTAGGCTGCATAATAAGCAGCACTACATTCTAGCGTTGCACACTTGGTGGGCTCTCGTGATTTGCCTTTAGAAATAACGTACGTAATGTACAGAGAGTTCATCATAATAGACAATAGAAGTCAATGCATGCCCCATGCTTTTTTATTTTGGGTCACCCCCCACAGCTACGCAGCCCATTGCAGCCGCAAACATCGCACATGCCAGAAACCATACGCATAAGGATTTGCCATCTCAGTTAAACAGGTTTAACATTCATAATTTTCCGACCAGATCGGGGAGGGTGGGGGGGGGGGGACACACTCTGAGCAGCCCCTACACAGCAGGAGAATCATTTCAAATAATCCCCCAAAAATGTTGAGACAGCTGATAGTCGGGCTTTTGCCGACTTGAATCAAAAAGGAGAGACATGCTCAAATTTGTTTCGATTGTTTGGAGCCTTAAGAAAGTGAAGAAGTGAAAATGGATCTCAAAAGGATGTTTTTTTATACCACAAAGAATGGAAGACAAGAGATCTTGGCATGTGCAAGGACGCCACAACAAAAACACAAATGGTGAACCAATGCCAGGCTTTAACTGACATTTTTAGATCAAATTCTGTGTTCCTTGACAAAGTTGCAGTTGCTTACCACTGACCCGGCATACATATTACTATTACATATTGGCATATTTTTAACAGTCCTTGTGGTTGGTTGTGGATTGTTTCGAAACTTTCCAAAATGCGAGAGGAAAAAAGTTTTTCTTGGCCATTGTCATGTAAATATTCCGCTCAGGGTCATTACCTCTTTCATTTGTTAGATGATACTGTTCCCACTGGTTTTAATGCTGCAGTGTTATTGATGAAGTCATAAAAGATGAAGCAACATTTTTGGACCAAGCTCACGAGAGAGAACCCGCTGACAATTTATCTACTGATGAAATTTTTGTATCATCCGGCGCCCGATGGCTCTTCTCAGTTGTCATACCTCACATGGGGAAGCGGCGGCATTCTAAATGGCGTCAGCGGCTATAATGCATAAATCATTAAACAACAGTGGTCAAAAAGATTTTTTTTTTTCTCGAGTATGGATCCCATTACAACAGGCTGAGATGGAAGCATTTAGTTAAAAAAATGTACCTTTTATATGAATGACAGATGAGAAAATAATTGTTTTCCGACATGCCTTAGAGAGCGGCTACAGGCTCCTTCAAGTCGAAAAAAAAAAATGACAGTCCCTAATAAAATGACCACATTCCAGACGTTTTCATTTATTCACTCCTTCTTGAGTTCTCTGTAAATCTCTCCATCCATCAGGGGCTCCCTCTTGACCGCTCATGCACACCCTTCACATTCTCATTTGCATTATCCTTCCCCCCTTCGTGTCCACTTCTCAGCTTTTCCATTACCTTCCCCTCCGCGAATAGACAATGGGAGAAGTTTATGCTGCCGGAGTAAATGACCGTTAATCTCTGCGAATCGTTGCCATTTGTATTTTATGAGCAAGAAACATAAAAGAAGGTCGACGTATAATGAGCATTAGCTGATTTTGCCCTGAGTAGAAAGCACTTATCGCAATTGCAACTGTTTATTACAGGCAGAAGAGTAAACGCGCACTCTATGACCATATACAAATATGGAATGCATGTTAACATCTGGCGAGAGAGAGAGAGAGAGAGAGAGAGAGAGAGCGAGAGAGAGCCCGCCGGGGAGGCGCAACTGTCAACATGCAATAATGATTTGTGTGATCAGTAATGTAGTTGATAATGTCATCCTGGGTCTAATGTCAGCCAGATGAGACATATGGAAAACGCTGTGACTTGCAGCTAACTAAGAGCAATGCAAACAAAAGATCAAGCGGTTCACTGAGCTGATAGAGTGGACAGAGCCGCTCTAGTGAGTCGGGAACCCCGAGGAAGAACGTTTCCTGGGAAGAAGCGAGTGAAGGAAAAATGGCAGAAGGCTGGAAAGAAGTGTACACGAGGCGGAAAGTGGGGAACGAAATGAGGTTGGAATGGATGGATGGGAGCGCGAATGGCGCCAGGGAGCAGGAGGGGAATAATGAGAATAGCAGACGAGGGTGTTGCCGGCGCAGATGTCTCTAGATAGATCCGCTGGCCTCCGGAACGTAGCCGGCGCGGAGGTGAAGAGAGGGGAGAGAAAATAAAAGGACAAGTGCGAGTACATGGAGAGGAAGGCTGGGAGTTGAGAAGAAATCAAGAGGGAGGCTGAGGTCAAAGCAGACGTGATGAATGAAGACGCTCTGTGAGGAAATGGAGAGGAAAAGGACAAATGGGGAAATTATCAGGTAGTCATGTATCATTTCCTTTCTAAAACATTTGGACTGAACACCAACACACACATACACACAATACAAATGAACTGTCCCGCCGTGTGCGTCTGTGCGTGTGTGATGAGATGCGAGGAGATGGAAGACGTTTTACTATTTTATAACTCTGTCCACACACATATTCACAAAAGACGCACATCCTAGACTTTTGAATAATTCAGTGTGTCTGCACTGGTTCTTGCTGGGCTGACTGTAGCAGGGACCCGTAGGCTCACGACACCGCACGCACAAAACTGGACACACCTGCTCTTCAGTTAGGTGAGCTCGTTGTATTCCTTGCTCGTGCTCTGTTAATGCGCTCGGTGCCCGAAGTTAGTCGACAGACACACAAGTTAGTCGTGGGTACCTGCAAAACATTGTTTACTTCCGTTACTTCTGCATCTCTATCACCTTTCATCATTTACAAAGATTTGGCTTTTCACTTGTTGTATATTTTCGACCTTGACTGTACTCGAAGCACTTTAACGCTGCCTCCTTTATTCACCTACTGATGGCAAAGCATCAGGAGCAACTTGTGGTTCAATGTCCTGGTCATGGTCTCTTTATTCTCACGAGTGAACCCACAGCCTTCGCAGACGGTATTTTTACCTGAAGTTGGCTGTATAGCAAGTGTAGCTCTGACCGATCACCCAGAGGATGAAAAAATTCTGATGTCATGGAGGTCTAGCGAGCTGGCCCATGGGAGAGAGAACATGTTTGAAATCTGGTTGCGGAAAGAAATGGCCCGATTGCTAATATTTTACTGTACCTCTACTAATTCTGAAGTGCTGATTTTAATGTCCTACAAATATTGACTGTAATTATGATTTTACTCCTACGTTAGCGTGGGACTGCAGCGCATTCTATCTTGTCGTTATATCGCTGCCGAAGGAATGGAACGCTGTTGCGATCCTGGTATCAGCCGGTCCTTTCTTGTTAACATCAGTCCATTAACGAAGCTTCACAAAACACACACACAGTCCATTAGCTGATTGCCATCCAAGCATTTTAGAGATTGTTAACAGTAAATTGAGGAGTTTAAGAGCTGGGCGGGTGACTACCTATTACCTGGCACCTCCCGCAGTGAATGCTCACTTGCGGAGCCGAAAACACGGTTGTTAATGTGTGTATACAAACACCAGGTTGGACATGAATAATTCATTCGCGTGATCACACAGTTGTCTTCAGGAAAATAGTCCTTCATTATCTATACCCCTGATCCTGTTCAGGTTCCCGGAAAGCTGGAGTGTATTACAGCTGACCTTGGCCTAAAACCGACGACGCGCCGGTCCGGTTACTGGTTGGGCACAGGGCACACAGACAACCATTCAGACTCACATTCATACCGACTCTGAGTGGGAATTGAACCCACGCTACCTTCAAAAAAGTTGGTCGTGAGTGGTAGCGTACATGGGAATCCTCCATGGAAAGCAGACAGGCAAAGCAGTTGTTTTCACAACTATATCACATTACAAAGCTTTATTCCGTGTATGCCGAGGTCTTTTATTATATTTGTGGGGGCGCATAGAACATGGCATTGTGAAGAAAAAATTGGCATTGACATTCCCTGTCATTTCATCGACAATCTTAATTCCCAAAGTTAATATCTGTGAAGGTCTGGACAGAAGTCAGAGTGCCATTCCAGTATTAGGAAAAGAAAAAAAAAAGCATTAATAGCTCAAGATAAGGTCACTGTGTTAAATATGCACAGTAGCCTTGCACTAAAGGGATTTGCATTTACTTAGGGGTTGTAAAACAACATTGGTCACAGTGGAAGCCGTTCTCCATTTGCAGCTCTGTTTGGTGACCCCGAACAAAGCTCCGTGTGTATTTGTGTACATGAGCTTACTGAGGAAATGTTTCACTGGCCACCGAGGGAAATCAGAAAGCCACCACCAGCCCCAAATCCTCAGAGTCAGACTTTATAATTATACTTTTTACCCGGTGACACACTCACACACGCTTGTAATTGCTCTCCCATTATGTCTTTTGGGGCCTCTTGGCATTTTTCCATCATTTAACTGGCATTGAGGCCATTAGAGGGGTACCGGTTCAGTGAGTCTGCCTTCGTATCGTACCCCCGTTCGGTCGTGGGTTCAATCCTCAGTTGGCCCAGTGCCTTGATCGCTCTCTTGTAAATCAGAGAGCTTCTTTATTCACACTTTTTCAACCCTGAAGGCTTCCGTTGTTTAATGGTTCGGAACCAGGAAGAAATGATGAATCCGCGCACACGAAACACTCAAAACAAAACAAGGCAAACGTCTTTAAATGAGTACCCAAGCAAGTAATTGCGAGGCCTTTGGCTCTGGTGGACGGGCTTTACTGCACTCTCACCATGTTGTTTCCGACGCCGCTGTAACGGAAGAGCGAGGCACAGAGGAGAAACAGCTGTAGTGAAACAACAGGAGGTATTTTATGTCGAGATGAACATGTTATCATGACGGGGAGACAGAGTGAAGACGTCAAAGTAAAAGCCAGAAATAGGCAAGAGAATACTAAATGAGAAGCCCAGCTGTGTTTGCCTGAACCGAGCCCAACGCAGATGACAGCCATAAACGTACATGACACTGTCAGATACAGACGCAAATGTTAAGTCATGATGTCAGATGATGAGAAGAACACTTCTGGTGATGTGAGACCGCATCCACTGGCTTTTCATCCGCTTGTGTGTGTGTGTGTGTGTGTGTGTGTGTGTGTGTGTGTGTGTGTGTGTGTGTGTGTGTGTGTGTTTTAGGAGAAATCGTTTTTGTGTGTATGCGCACTTGGTGGGACGTGTCGGCTCCGAGGGCACCAGCAGTCGAAAGACAGTGTGCGTTCTGTGGAATGTGTTTAGAAGACAGTTGAGACTGGATGAGAGTGTGTGTGTGTGTGTGTGTGTGTGTGTGTGTGTGTGTGTGTGTGTGTGTTTTATTTCTCTTCTCACTGTGCGTCAAGGAATAAAGACTGTGTTTTTCTTTGCTCGTGCGTATGTGTGTTTAACCAAGGGGACGTGAGAAGAGGATGCTTTCCCGCGTGCTGACACCCTTTGATTTACGACACACAAGGTTGCCTCAGACCGTGTGAGTCTTGACGTTAACCTTTGCACTCACGCTGCTCTTTGTGAGGAGGAACGTTCGGGACAGTGCATTTGTGTATGCAACCCGTGTTTGTGTGTAACGAGGGAATATTTATTTATGGATCTTGTCATGGTGAACGGACCACCGTGAACCATAAATATGTGCTGCGGTGATTAACCGTAGCCTCTGTTTTTGCTCCCTCTAATAAAACACGCCAGTGCCATGACGTTGTATATGCAAGGGTTCAACAAACAAGAACATCCAGTATTTTTTTTTTAAACTGCATGGATGCTCCTCACATTAACAAAATAATTACTACAGTGAACACAAATCGCTGGTTAGATCAAGGACACTCTTCTAGGGTTGTGGGCGAGCCCGACACCGAGCCCAGACCGCAGTCTTTCTAGGAGCACATGAAATGCATGATGGGGGTGCTAGTTATAATATTATGCATAATCGATATTAATGAATTGTCATAAATCTTCTTATTGTCATCCTATGAACAACTGTGTGTGCAACAGTGCAACGTTCTACAGGTTCTTTGGGAGTTAACACTTGCTTAGTCAACATTTTTGTCTGCAAGAAAGGACCTCACACCATTTACAATGTTGCTGATGCACGAAAAATAAAATGCCTTCCCTGTACACATTCACAGACTTATACATGATGCAATATAAGGTACAATACATCTTTACTGATGTCATGGAAATGAGAGGAAAAGCCCTTCGGGAGAACATTTTCTGCGAAATGTAAACCTAACCTCAGCAAGTCACAATTCACGACACTGAGATATGTTCTAAATGGTGGATGTAAACAGCAAAGACTCTCATTACCCCATAAAGGGATCAATCATAATATGCACTGAGAACAGTATTTTCAGCAAAAAAGGCTCTCGCTCTAGCTCTGGTGCTTGAAACTGCTACTTAAGTTTGTCTTGAGCCTGTTGATGTGTCACCAGCAGGTGGCAGACTAGAGCCAATCCTTCAGTGTGCACACCTGCGGCCAATGATCTCATCATGCAGCCATGTATTTAAGGATTGACAAACTGCCTGCAGTTGTTGGATTATTATTGACCTTGTTGCTGCGCTTGCTCACATTTTCATTTTCTAGATGTCTCGCTCTTGTCGTAATAGTTCTGGTTCTCTTGGTTCTACGTTTTTGTAAGTATAGTCTTAGTTTCGGCATTTGATCTTGCTTTGCTTTTGTCGAGTGAATTGGACTCTTGACGTTCCGTTTGGTGTTCTCAGGTTAATTTTTTCCTTGCCTTTTGCAAGCGCTTTTTGTGAATGTGTTGTTTTTCTTTCCCTGGTTATTGTTGACCTGAGGTTTCTGTTTCTACTTTGTCGGTGCGTTTTTTGTGAATAATTATTTTTTTATTACAAAGTTTTGTCTGGTGTCTATGATTCTGGGATCCTTAACATTACTCGGTTCTTTTGAACCTGACAAAGTTAGCCCCAAATATTTGTTGGGCCAGACTCTAGTACCCTCTACGTCAGGGGCTGGTGGGGGTGGGGTCAAGAAGCGACAGGCGAGGTTATCATGACCACCACAGATTGAGCGGTGAACTCCGGCACAGTTGTGTCCCACCAGAAAAGCAATTGCGGATGTGCTCGGAGAGCAATCTCTGACTTGCAGCTAGCTTTGTGATCCTCTACGATTAAGAAAGATAAACGTTTGCTGATTGCACGTCGCTGACTGTTATATACTACATACAAGTATAATTGATGCTATGCTAAGTTGCCTAGCAGATGCTAACAGCTTATTATCCATCCATCCTTCCATTTTCTGAACCGCTTTGTCCTGACCGGGCATGCTGGAGCCTATCCCAGCTTTCTTCGGGCAGTAGGCGGGGGACACCCTGAACCGGTTGCCAGCCAATCGCAGGGCACATAGACGAACAACCATCCACGCTCACACTCACACCTAGGGACAATTTGGAGTGTTCAATCAGCCTGCCATGCAAGTTTTTGGAATGTCGGAGGAAACCGGAGTACCCGGAGAAAACCCACGCAGGCACTGGAAGAACATGCAAACTCAACACAGGAAGGCCGGAGCTGGGATCGAACCCACGACCTCTGCACTGTAAGGTCGATGCGCTGTACCACTTACTATTGATAGCGCAGGTGCTCTTAGGTAAATGTCGGTGACGTTTAGATGCTTTACGATGATGTCGCTCCTACTTGGTACTTTCCCGGTGGAAAACCAAACTCGTTCTTCCTAAGAACTTGTTAAGCACCAACTAAGCACAGCACTGGCCCTAGTGCCAAATGAGCACCATTTTTTTTTGGGGGGGTGGGGGGCGAGGTATATGAGACCCTCCTGAGGACAAGCAGCTCTCCAGAAAATGAAGGGATGGGTGACCATCTGAAGTCCCTGAGAAATGTTGTTGTTTTGGGTCTTCTGTAACAAACCCAGTGTAGACAACAACTTTTGGGAGGGGTTGCATTTGAATCTGCTCAGCAATGCCGTGTTAGTGAGCAGAATATAAAACAAGATGCAATTGTTTTCTTGTGCGAACGCTTGTATTTTTCCACATGACTAATGAGTGCCGGTTTAGTCACACACAAAACTATGGCCCATCTCTATTTTATTGTATGTTTATTTTTTTTAAACAGCTCTTCAAATAAAATGTGTGTGTGTGTTGGATTCAAAATGGAGTGTCAAAATAGTGACCCTCACTTATGATTTATGGAGAGGAGCACCGCAGAGGTGCTTCCAGCACTTATTTATTTAATTAATTTATTATTTTTTTAAACGTTTTGAGTACTTTGTATGTTTGGCCAAAGACTCTCAGGTATTGCTGGAGCTCCACCATTTGACATCTGTGTAAATTAGATGAAAATCAAGACTCAGTCCCAAGAAGTGCGTCATCCAAGACTTCTCAGCAGTCTTGTCTGTCTTCTCACCTTTCCCAAGAAGTTTAAATTTGTCTAATAAAGACTTTTGGGGCCTTATGGGTTCCCATTGCTCTTGTGTTATTACTCTTAGCAGATGAACACACATTTGACTCCATTTAATTTGTTTTTACAGTATTGAACCCATTCCTGATAAACCTCCTCTTATCATTTTTCAGCACTCCCGTATGAAATCTTCAAATTGAATATATTTCAGATGTTTGGCTCTCCTGATTCCTGCTGGTCCTCTACCTCTGCAGGTTTTCCATGCAAATACGGATGCCACAGAGGTGGTTCTCAATCGCATTCCGCAACCGGTACTGGCCCGCTTCGTGCGAATCCGACCTCAAACATGGAAGAATGGCATCGCACTGCGGTTTGAGCTTTACGGCTGTCAGATTACAGGTAAGAAAGACGAAGCATCTTTTTTTTTTTTTTTTTTTTTTGGGGGGCTTAACTGAGGTTTTCCGGCCAATCTCCCACAGGGACTCCTGTAAAAACATGCCAGTAGCTTTATAGGCGTGATATAGTGGCGTTAACATTGGGTCACAAGGTGGGTCGGTGCAAGAACAACCCCCTCAAAAAACATTTCCTGTGAAAACGATGAGCATCAATCTTTTTTAGTTCTCTGCTTTCATATCATCAATTTGGCCGTCCGTCGATTCATCCAAAGTTTATTTTCCGACTTTCCATCATTTATTTCGATCCTTTTCACATGCACCACACCCACTCTCATGTGCTTTCAAACTCTTGCCCTCCCCTATATTATTCCATACAGTATCCTCCCTCACAGGCTCCCACACACACACACACACACACACACACGCATACACAACCAAGTCGGTCCTAATAGAATAATACTAGAGTGTGATGTGTGGGTGATTACATCAGAGAGTAACGGGCTCTCGGCTTTCATCTGCAGCCCTGGCAAACAAACGGGATTTCAACCAGCATAATCAGCTCAATACTATAAATAGATAAAACTTAATTAGAGAGTCTGTGTTTGTGTGTTCTACAAATGGTAAAGGGGCAGGTTTCAATCAGTGTGTGTGAGAGTGTGTGTTTCTTTCACTGTATCATTTTTAGGTTAGGTCCTCTCACTGCTGCCATTGTAGTGGCCGTTGAGAGCGGCAGATAAGCTCTTATCTAGGGGGGCTATTTCGGCACCCGCACAAGCTGCAATCACACCCTAACAATATGATACTGCTGGTGTGTGCGCATGTGTGCGGGTGTAGGTTGTCTTTTTTTCAGTACTTGAACTTGTGATGTGTACACTTGGCAATGAGATGCCACTCGCCGCTTCTTTGGCGCGGGATGAGGGTAAGCTTTGAAAACGGCCATCAACAAATACATATAATTTCATGTTTTTTTTTTAAATTCACAGGTACAGATGGAGGAGACTAATAATAATAATACAAAAAAATTCCAAACCCCATACTGTCTTGTACATGTCCGAGTGTTCCCTCACATTGCTCTGGCAATGGGTTCTCCCGCTCAAAAATGGCTTCCAATGAGTAACGCCAATTTGACACCAGCTTTCTACAGACATTTGCTCCCCCAAAACGGGGTGTGGCTATTAGCGCTGGTGTTAGTAAATTAGGCATTGTTTATCAATGAGGACCATGTTACCTTATTTAAATATGCGCAAATACTACCGGCGCACCGAGCTGCATTCTACTTGGCATCTGAGTTAGTGACACTATCTGCGCATGCTTTGCGAATTAGACATTTATTTGCTCATTTTTACTGGTTAGCGCCACGCAAAAGCCACGCAATCTTAAAGTGTGCACCCTCGGTCGCGCGACTGAAAATGGAAGAGAAATGGGAATGGTGTGGTGTCCCATTTGTTGATCAAACTGCAGTAGAAATAAAGAAATCGGTGTGGAAATTTAAGGTGTGTGGTGCGTGCTAGTGTCACCCATCTTCTGTGTGCGCTGAGGGTTGAGGGGTGTTGCGCCATTGCTCATATGCGCAATTTACAGGGAACATTGCTTCCATGTCCACAAACTCCCGAGCACAGCGTTCTCAGGGATTTTCCACTTCAATTTAAACAAGTATGCTTTAGCTAATTTTCGTAAGGTTACTGAACTGCAGTCAAGCAACAATAGTGCGCTTGAAATGTGCTGCTATTTTCCGACATTGCACAAGTAACGTGCTATGAGAAAGGGGGATTCAGCAGTGTCCGGGGATTAATGATCACAGTCCTTCTTGCCCCGCCCACGGTTCTAGCAGTCTCCAGTATCTCCAATCCGTCAAGTGTCTGAGTAAATCATTCATTTATGAGAAAGCTGCTCGGCAAAATCATTTGAAGGCTGACTAAGCGCAGCTTTTCTCGCCACAAAAGTTCGAATATCGTTTTCATGAACACAGCAAATCTTCCTCAGCAAGTAACGCAGTATCTTTTGTTTCATTCCCCAGATGCAGACATATTGACAAACATGCACACAGCCTATCACAGTGCCCGTGGGGACACAATAATGCCCTATGCGGGCCTATAAAGGCGCACATAAAGGAGTCAGACAGTGACATGCCATTAACTTAAATCACACTTTTATGTCTCTCGCTCTCCTTTTTCTCACTTTCTTTCCATCCCGTCTCCATGGCACTGCTCACTTTTTCTTCCTGCTCATGCGTTTCGCGCTCTCCTATCTATCGCCTCCACTCTCAGCCTCCGCCGCCGCCGCTCTCATATTTTTCCTTTGCCCTCTCTCATTTTCTCGCCACATCTCTGCTCTTAAATCTTTGCCCGTTACAGCCTCATTCAAGTGTTCATTCCCCCCCGACCCCTCCTTCGCGCCGTCTTTAATCTCATTTTATGTCGGCCCTGCGGCATCTATCAGTCATTTGTTTATAGCGCCCTTATCGCTCTGCTTGCTGGCTTGAGGTTTTCATGTGCACATTTGGGAAAAATCAGTATGTGTATGCTGCTACAGTCCTGATCTCAGGAATGTGTTCACTTTGTGCGTAAATTCAACGAGTGAATGGGATCTTTATGTACAGTGGAATTCATTTGGCCATAATTCCAAAACGTGCTTGGCACAAACACAACAGCGCTCATCAGCAAAAAGACGCCAAGTCCATAGTGGCTGCATCCTGCTTTGGAGCTGTTTTTCCATCAGCTAGAATTGGGGCCTTAGACAAGGCGAGCGGAATTATGAACATCCTCGAACAGCAGGTAGTGTTTGCACAAAACCTTCAGGTACAGTATATGCTATAAAGCAAAAGTAAATAAATAAATAGAAGTCAGCTAAGCCTACTAGAACGTCTGAAATTTATTGGTGGATAATCAGAGGCACTTTAAATGGTAGCAAGTGTGTACAGACTCACATTTACCACGAGTTTGAATATGATTGGTGCAGAAGAGGGTTTGCACACTTTATTTTTAGTTCCCTTCTCAAAAAGACAAAAATCATTACATTAATCGTGAATAAAGTTGTGAACTTTTTTTTCTTGGTCTCAGTTGTGTACATCACAAAAACCTCCGACTTGAACTGCGGAAAAAAAAAAACAACTTTCAAATGAACAATAAGATAATTGAATTTCCTCCTTCGGTTTGTATTGCCCGACAGAGGGAGCTTATCCACTGTGTCGGTAGCTGTTGTTGTTTATTGTTGATTCATTATTTACTGCGGTGAGGTGCGGTTGCAAACATCACAGCATTAAACATTCATCTCCGCCAAGAACCGGAGAATGTCACCATCAATCATCGTCACCCTTCACTGTCAATATCCTCCCTCTTTATTTCCTTCTTTCTACGCACACCTTCTCTCCCATCCTTATTTCGCCTTCTAATTTTCTTTTCGCATTTGCTTGCCTTGAAATTCATTTGACCTTTTTGGCTTTTTTTACACCCCATTAAATTCATTTGACCTTTTTGGCTTTTTTTACACCCCCCGCCCTTTACGGTCCTTGTCCTTCAGCTCCTTCTCTCATTTCTCTCTTCCTTCTCATCCTCGCACATGATCGTTTTATAATCATATTTATATCATATTTTATCGCTGCCGTCATTTCAAATAAAATTCTTTTGGCGCTCCTCCTTTTTTTGTCGTCCTTATTATTCATGAATGCAAGCCTGTGGTTCTCGTTTGGCTCGAACACATTTGTCAGTCTAATAAAGCACATCGCTTTGACAGCGCCGCACTTTTATTTTGTTCTTCCGTTTGGGACTCAATTCCCCACAAAGCATCCTGTAGCTCGGCTGAAGTTTTGCATCGACTTTGTAGCGGCATGAAGGCAAAAATGCTCTGACGGTTTGATGGAAAGCCATTCAGAGGAGCTGCAAAGTGGAAGATTAGTTTAAAAAGAAAAATCACACCAGAAATGTCCCTCCGAGATCAAGCCTACACCCATCTGTCAGCTTTATCGATACCTCCTTGCCTTTCGAAGGCTGGGCGGTGCTGGATCTGATCCAATCTGACATTGGAATGCGAGGCAGATTGCATCCAGAACATTTTGTTAGTAATTATTGGAGAACAAAGCCAATAAGGATCAAAACAACCCTGACTTAGTAGTCTTGAGAGAGAAAAAAAAATGAAAACACCCACCCAAAGCATCTTCGATCTCCTTGCAAACTCATTTTAACGGGGAATGAGCAAAATAGCAATTCCCACCAGGTTCAGGAGTATTAAAATCTGAAGACCTTCTGGTAAATTCTGTTGTTTACGAACCTTATGTCCAATTCCGCAATCTGACCTACAGCATTTCATGAACTCCCCTTACACGTTGTGTCCACTTTACACTGATCACCAGATATGATATTCATGCGGATTTCATCTCCTCTATTCAGACGCTCCGTGCTCAGAGCTACAAGGCATGTTGTCTGGACTGCTGGCGGACTCGCAAATCCTGGCGTCCTCCATGAGGGACATCCACGGCTCCATGGGCGCCGCCAGGCTTGTGGCCAGTCGGTCAGGATGGTTTCCCAACCCAACGCAGCCCATCGCCGGAGAAGAATGGTTGCAGGTACGTTGATGGCTTCGTATGACTTCTCCGATTTGATAGATGACATGACAGGTTGGATGGATGGAATGGTTGGGTGGAGGGATGGTTGTTTGGTGTACCCTTGTTAGACTATCGTCGAAAAGTTCATTTATTTCAGTCCCTCAATTTAAACTGACAGAGTAATCAATCACTATGATTCCGTGCCATGGAAGGTGAATGAACAATAGATGCAACGTTGTTTGCGCTGCAGGTGGATCTCGGCGTGCCCAAGATGGTGCGTGGCGTCATCACGCAAGGTGCAAGAGGGCTGGAGGGCAGCACCAGTGCCGAGAACCGAGCTTTTGTCAGGAAATATAAACTGGCTCACAGTTTGACCGGAAAGGAGTGGACGTACATCACGGACAGTAAGACGGGCTTTGCGAAGGTAACGATTCTGTATGGACGGTTAGTCGACTCCATCTGCTGTCAGATTTAAGCGCTCGTGTAGTCCGATCATCTCCAAACAGGGATTATTGGTCTGTCACAACACTAATCCTGCTGAATGTTCACGAAACTCTTGAGTCTTGTTCAACTGATTTTCTTCACAGCTCACAAGCAATTTTGGCGAACTTTGAAATCCTCTTTCGTTGCCTGCCATGTAATTCTTGGGAAATGATATATATTACCGCTTTAATAATTCAATTTAATCACGGTGCTCCACATTGAGTCTTCTGTACTCTCTCTCTCATGCTGTTTTTGTCTGTCTGTCTTCGTCTCGTTCACTCATCCCCTACTCCGCTCTCATGGGTGTAATTAAAAATTGTCTTTCCTGCATCATCACTCCGTGCACTGTTGGCAGTCGAAGGCGCTGTGAGACGGGGGCCCTCTAAACTCTCCTCACTGAGGAGACTGTCTTTAAGAGCTGTGATAGTACTACTGAGTGTCTGGCTTTTCTGCCGTTTTCTCTCATCTGCCTGTCTTTTTAAATGAGCAACGTGGGAAATCCGTCATGTGTGTTTCACGGAGAGGACAGAAGCGAGAGTTCAGTTCATCAAGCCCGTATTGTCATTTTCCGCAGGCTTAAATTCTGTGCGATGTGGTGCCGTCTCGCCACTTTGATTGGCAATCAAAGGATCTTGTCTCTCTCTGTTGTTATTTTTATGGCACATGTCATGCTGTGCCGGGAATCGATAGTTCGTTGCAGGACCGTGTGACTTAAGGGGGACGTCTGCAATATTTTTATGCTTTAATTCTCTTGACAGTTTTACCTGCACTCTCCGAAATAGCGATGACTCGAGAGACAAGCTCTTTGATAGCAAATAGCAGAAGAATCCGAACTGTAACAGCTGACAGTCAAGCCAGCGTCTGTCATCAGCGGAGGCAGATTTTCTTGTTGACGGTCCTCAATACAGAGCAGCACTCGTGTTTATCCACATTTACCCACACAAAAAAAAAATCAAATTGTACTGCCACTCATCTTTATGACAAGAATTCCTAGAGAAGAAACAAAACATCAACCACTCTCTGTTATTCTTCTTTTTCGCCAGATTTTTGAGGGAAACAGCCACTATGATACGCCAGAGGTGCGACGTTTTGATGAGATAATAACCCAGTACATCCGAATTTTTCCCGAGAGGTGGTCGCCTGCTGGAATTGGCATGAGGATGGAGGTCCTCGGTTGTGACCTGCCAGGTAGGAGCATACACGACGTCATGCGACACAGGGCTATACTCACGGTCTCCATTTAAGATTGAGGTGTCCTCATACTTATCTGTTGACTCCACGCTCACAATTAATTGAATATTTTTATTCAAATCATGATATTACAGTTGTAAGTCAACTGACGTGTCACCACTCAGTCTTTAAATATTGTCCTGTATGCTTACAGTTGGTGTTTTATTGTTCGGTCGTCTTCCAATGTGTGTGTTTGCTGGGTTGGCAGTCCCAATGTTGAGGCGTGTGTGTGTGTGTGTGTGCGTGTGTGTGTGCGTGTGTGTGTGCGTGTGTGTGTGCGTGTGTGTGTGCGTGTGTGTGTGTGTGTTTAGCTTTTAGAAGCTTTCACTTTGTACGTTCCGCTGGTGAGACTGCGGTTTAGGTTAATCATCGTTCTCTGTTGGCATTTGCAACATGTCTCGACACGGATTATCATGTCTAGGTCAGGGGGGGCTCCCACCAGTCCTTTCCATCTGTGTACACTCCTGTATTGTTTATTTGTTTTGGTAATAACATATACAAAAATGGTGTAGTGAGATTTCAATGCGCATAGCTAGTAAAGGTTTCTGCTAGTCTTCAAGCTTTTAACGTTTGGTAACAAGCCATTGGTTCATAACAGGGCAGCGCAACAGGCCTGGATGGATGGATTTATTTAATGGGTGACTGATTGAATAAGGCAAGGCGAAGGCAAACGTAAGACACAATTATCAAATGCTACATACATTTTTTTTTTTGTCCTTTTTATTCCTTCAGCCTGTACTGTTGATACATCATGCGAGTGCAGTCCTTCTCTCTGGCCTATACAGGAAGTCAAAGAAACAAAAGGACAAGCACTTCCTTGCGCCCGTAATGGAGAAAAGCAAAGTTGCAAAGGCCACATTAAAAATGCAAGCGTAATGCTTGCCCTCCTTTCGCCTTCATGGACCAGTAGATGTTAGTGCTGCAGTCATATTGTGACAGGTGAAGGGAACCAATGGACGTGAAGTGGCCTGTTGGCTTGAACTGATGGGAAAGCGTACTAGTGAGCGGGGGCGATGGCGGAGACCTTGAGGGAACCGTATCGCCTCGGTGTGTTAAGACTGGCCGGCTGCCTGATCGTGATGGGAAGGGACGGGACATATCCTCCGGGTTTAACACAAATACGACAAAAATGCAAGGTAACTGTTGTCAAATACAATCTGGATAATCAATCCGGTGTTAGATATCGATATCATTTCTGTCGATGACAGAAATGAAGTTCTGCACAAATAAACGAAAATCCCCGCAGGCGCACTCCCACATCTTGTCGATGAGATTAATCTTTCCAGATGAGTGGACTCGACGGGGACGAGCTCTACATTTTCTCTCAGTTTCACTTCATTTGCTGTCACAAGTTATAGCCTGACATCTTTTCCGCGGACATCACGACCAAGAGCGTGACGCAAATTGATCTCTTGCCTATTGCAGTTGTTTAATAGCCTGTGTGGGTCTGCTTGCCAGATGTTTGCCTTCTGGATGCGATCATAGCTTTGGACATGATTACAGCAGCAGCGCTCACATTTTCACAGCATAGAAATTGCTCCTGTTACGGCATCGTTGAGCAAAGTGTGTTTTCACTTTTCTTTGTCATTGTTCATTGTCTTAAAGCTACAGGACAGTCCGTGATGCAAGGAGAGTGGAACTGAAACCCCTGACCTGGCCAGCCGTGCAATCACAATGGTTTTTTTTTAGTGTTAACAAAAACGTTCCCATGACTTTGTTGATATGCTCGACACTGTTTTTTTTTTTTCATCATTGTGCATGTCTGCGCTACAGCAGATAAAATATTTAACAGTGTGTATCGGCTTCAGTCCGTTGAGCACAGCTGTTTACATATGCGGCCGGCGCAACAAATAAAAAGACATTGAAGTCGAGGGGTACTCTCCCATAAACACAAAAGTCTTTGTGTGTTCAACCAGTACACGCAATAGAAGAAGAAAAGCAAAATAGAACAAGAAATATTCTCAAAACCACTGCGGTAGTTGTTGGGATATTTGTGGTGCGTGCTTGATTTAGCTAAAACTTCACAGATTACAAAAGCAATTATTGAATGCAGCCGAGTGCGCTCCCCACAAGGATCACTGCTATCATTATGCTGTTTTAACGTTGAAAGCTACGGGTAGCACCGTAAACTCCACGCACTTCACACGTGTTCACCAAAAGAACAAATCACTCACATTGATCCCTCACAAGTCGTTTGTGGGATTTTTCTTACATATTGGTGCCTTGCATTATTAGTTGAAGCATTCTTTGTTTGCGTGCAATTTCACATTTCAAATCCATGGAATTGTGTGATTGTATCTCAAATATCGTTTTGAAAACGTCCTAAAGCATGTACTATTCCGTTCTCTCACCTTTTGTTGTTTTCATATTTTACAATTAGGTCCCGTCACCTCAAGGCCTCAGGACGGCAAAACAATTTCCTGCTATTAAACAATCCCGGCAGCCAATAGCAATCAATGAACATGAGGTTATGCATTCCGCCTTTTTAGTGGGTGTGCACAATGTAGTATTTAGTGTCTCATTATTTTACCAAACCCTTGCTGGAGAAAATGGGGAAAAAAAGCCACAATATTATTTACGCAGACCTCATTTTCATCATTCACACTAGCTTTTGAGGCAACGTGTAATTGAGATTTTTAGTGGCTGTCAGATTTTGCTCATGATTTAAATGCGCAACGCAAGCAGAACATCTGCATCACTTTTACGCGGCGCCTTGTTTTTGGCAGACTGACAGGCAAATATGTACATACACGTGCCGCATGTTGAGATAAACAGGTTTATTTTTGTCGAAATGTTTTCGCTCTCGTTTTAGCTGAGAGCAGCAGTGTGTTGTTGAGGCCACTCGAGGGATATCACGGCCGTCCGTACAAATGGGGCTGCGAGTCTCAGGCGTCACTTTCATACACAATAACATCAGGCACCCAGACACAAATCTTATTAGAGACTGTGTGTGTGTGTGTGTGTGTGTGTGTGTGTGTGTGTGTGTGTGTGTGTGTGTGTGTGTGTGTGTGTGTGTGCGCGCGCGCGCGCGCGTGCGCGTTAAGCAATTGTTGATGTCTGTCGTTGCTGTTTAGTGTGCCAAAATACTTTTCGTCTATATTGCGTATGTCTAAGATAACTACGAATGATACTGCGGATTGGTAAATGAGCAAATGAAGACATCAACATCAGGACAACTAGTTAAGGGCCTCTTACGTTTCGCTTTGTCAGGCTTTCGTACTGCTCAAGGATAACTGGTCAAATTTCCATGAGTGAAGTCAAATTAAAAGGGAAGTAAATACGTTTTTACATTGTACTGTAATTGTGTATGACATCTAAGAGTCTTTGGTGTGTCATATTGTATACGTTTGGATTGCGCACATAAAACACACACACACACACACACATATGCTTCTCATATCATGGCAGATATCGCATTTAGTCATTCCAGCTTTCCAGTTAAATTCAAGAATTAGCTCTCAACGTGTGCTTGTGTGCGCGTCCACCATCACTGATAGCTTTCACATGTGAGACATGGCTCCATTCCAGATATATTCATGTGATTGCTGGAATGTAGCCTCAGCTCTGAACACACTCGGTTACTACCGTATGTCTCTCTCTGCCGGTCCCTTTTCACTGCTTCTTATAAATCCAACATATTCTTCTATGAAAATATGAGTTTTCTCATCAAGTAGCAGTAATTACATACATGTACTGTATCAGCCTAAGGTATTCTGTTAAGTGTTATATACAGAGAGAGACGGAATAAAACTCATCGTAAGCACTGTCAAATATTTCATTATTACTCGTGCTATCCACCATGAATGGAAGGAAACGACCTGCAAATATGCACTGTATGTAGATGGTGCATAATCATTGCCCTCAAGCCGATTCCACGAAGCCCAAGATGTGAGCTTCTGTATAGCAGCAGGTATAAACACATGACAAGCAATGGAAACTAATGTCAGCGTAGGAGGTCGACTCTGTAAATGCGTGTGGCTTCGCCGCTCCATCTCCCGGCCCTCCCTTTGCATTCCCTCTTCATCACAAGGCCGTAATCACTCCCATCTCTGCCAAGGCTCCTGTAACACCCCCACCACACGCAGACACACACACACACACACACACACAAACCGCAACCTCCTCACCTTCCCTTCACTCCCGACCTCATTATTCGTAAGGAAAAGTTGTAGCCCGTCATCGTGCTACTGAACGGAGCCATCTGTCTTTCACGTGTTTAGGTCTTGTCCTTTCAACTTTGTTCCAGCAAAAAGCAATAATACTGGATGTTGTTTATTTAGTCATGAATATGGTATCCATTTAGAGATGTAACAAAAAAAAAAACTATCAGAATCGAAAAATCGATTTTGATTTGACGAAGTGAATCGATTTTTTTTTTTTTTTTTTTAACATTTTTAAATCATAGCATCCTTGGATCCGATTGCACCCCATGTATCCAGACACATATCCAGTCGGCTTTTATGAGAGATGGACGACAGACACAAAATGGAGAATGTACGTTAAATTAGCTGAGCGTCCTTAAATAGCAAACATTATTAACTAACTAGGTGACCAAGAATCCCATGGCCATGACAAATAAAACACAATCTTATCTAATACGGGTGCTATTATAACGAAAAAAAAAACCATGATCCGTCCTGAGTAATACGCTCGAAAATTTTACATTTGAAAAATGTGCATTCATTAAGAATATTGTCCTCATGAGTGAAGTTGCGTGTATCCCAGCCATCTTTGGGCGACAGCATGCTACACTCTGGACTGATCGCCAGTTCACTGCATTGTCTATGTACAGCGTTAGTTTCTCTTCCAAATCCTTCTCATTGGAATTAGAATCAGAATAATCTTTTTTGTCCAAATATGTAAAATCACACGGGGAATTTGAGCTCCAGTAGTATTGCAGGAACAAGCAACTATGACAAAGACGTGACCAGCTAAGTATAGAGAGTCTTTATGTAACATCATTCAGTTCATTAACTCAACTTGTGAGTTCAATTTTCTCCAACTTGAAAGAAAATTGCTACCAAGTGAATCATTAATAAATTACTGGAACAAATATGTAATCTAGGAAGGTATATACAGTATAGTCAGCCATGACCTTGTTAAAATTTGATTGACAGGCAATGTGAAAGCCACCCGTGGTCAATAGCCTACTTAGTGTAATGGCTTCTGCAACACTTAAACTCATTTCCTGCGGTTCTTTGTGATTGTTAGCCATTCACTGCCAGAAGCGTCTTCTCTTGATTGTGAGCAAGACACTTAAGGCGACGATTACAAGCCTACACAATGGGCCGGGGAGCAATTCAGCATCAGTGGTCCTACTTGCATCGTCTTCTTTGGAGCATTGTCGGGCATGTCAGTTTTTTTTTTTTTTTTTTTTGGTTTTTTTTTTAACACACTGATGGATTTCAAAGTATTATCGGCGTGCAGTTTTAATGGATTTCATCCATTAATACTCTTGTACTTACCTATTAAACGCTCCTTGACAGACGGCATTATAATTCAGCATCACCAAAGAATTTCCCACAGTTTTTATCAAACCCTTCGGCATCCTAATTCGTCATCATATCGGGTCTAAAATTTTAAGTTGCAACATATTTGAAGTCATTTTGCTTCTTAAAGTTGTCTTTAATCACCAAGTCATAATTTTGCCACAGGTACACTGACTTAGTTCTGCAGTTACGCCGAAACAAAGATGTTTAGTCTGTCATTAAATCCTGAAAAAGAGGAAATCCCCACACCATGCGCTATGTCACAAAGTATTCACAGTATTTTCTCTCTGTTTGACACACACACACACACACACACACACACACACACACACAAAATGTGGGTAGTCATTATTTAAGCAGACAGAGGTAGATTTATACCCAGAGCTCTTTCCATAATTGAACAGTTCTCGTCTCTCTGTTTCCACCTCAGGCTGCTTAGTCAGCAGCTTTAGAATGAAGCCTGAGGCTGTGTGTGTGTGTGGGGGGGGGGATGGGACTCAGCACCTGTTTCTCACTTGAAGTTGCAAGACTTTTGCTCCACGCGCAGGATGATTATTGGAATCGAAAAGAAAATATAACCAACAGCCTGAACAATTCAAAACATTTTAATAATTCGGTTGATTGGATCATATTTGCACTAGCATCGTACAAACTGATTCGGAGAAAGGATTGAAACAGATTGCTGGTTAGGACAAAAATCAAGCAGATGAAATGGAGCTCCAGGATATGGTTGACAAACGCTGTGTGTGGTCATTAATATGGAAGGTGACGCTGAGGCACTTGAATAGGTGATGTCTTTCATGTCTTCATGTCTGTCTGCCCTTCCCTATGCTCACTTCCTCTTTCCCCTCCTCAAGAGGGGGGTAATTACAGAGGTAAAGGGCACTGAATTAAAAGCATTTAATGTCAGCTGCCGGCAGCTACTTATCCTGTGTTAATATCTGATCCGGTGTCGTGACAATTGACTGTACTTGTTCCTGCATGCACCGTATGCGTGTGTTGGGACAGTAGTCTGAATATTTCTTAAAACTACAAATCCTTCCATTGTGGGTACAATCGAGAATCCACACCGTGTATTGACTTAAACAAACTCGCATCGGACTTCTCCGATTTTCTTCTTGTTTTCTGCTCTCACATTGTTGTGTGATATCACCTATAGAAAGTCTGGTCCAAAAACGCGGTATGCCGCCAAACAAAAAAAAGTCAAACATTGTAATGTCTTTATTTCTAAACATATCTCCTTCAACCCTTTTATTTGTCTGCTCCATTCTTTCAGGCAATTCCTCCTACTTTTTATTGAAGTGTATCCTATTGCGAGTAGCTATCCTTCAGTTACGTGTTAAATTAACTGGTGTGAGAATTTGGAGTCCTGTCTGTTGAATGAAGGCACAGTATCGGAATGTGATTGGAGGAACAAATTGTGGGTGTGGCCGGCAACCAAGTGCAGGCTGGAAAGTGAGCTCAGGTTTGGAGGCGAAAGCGTGCGCAGCAAGTGCTTGATTGAAAAATTAATGACATCATTTATTAACTGATGTCAATTTAGCGTCGACTACAAAAAAAAAAAATCTGAAGTCATTCAAACCCTACGATATATCAGATTTATGTGGTAGTAACAATACTGACCAGTGAGAGGCAGTATTGCAGTAGAGCATCCAAACAGTCAGAAAATACAAAGAAGGAAATGTAGTGAAAAAATACACACAGATTTGCGATTGTCAAGATTGAACAAGCAAGAAGTGGAAGGGAAAAAAACAAATCATTCCGCACCATAGGATCGTCACTCGGAATTATCTTTTCGACACAATCAGGCATTGGCTAATTAGGCTAATTGCACCACTTAACACGTAACAATTTTGAATCGACGGCATCAACAACTTGAAAAATGCCACACAGCAAATGAACGTTCATTCCTAACCACTTTTGGTCTCATGAAGGCTACGTATTAAGTATAAATATTACTGCAAGTAAAGGTTCAACAATCACGCATGCAAATCATCAAGTGAGTTGTGAAAACTCTCAGTACAGTAAATGTCCAAGCCACTGTGACATATACTGGCTGGTGTGTGCAGGTGCCACCAGACCACAGCAGACAGCATGTCAGACACTGTGGCTGGAAGAACATATGAATGATACATACACATGACATTCAGCATTCCTCAGGGAGACGAAAAAGAAGTCGTTTAGACTTCACTTTCTGTGTGTGTGTTGATGGGGAAGGGAGAGGCTGAATGTTTGTCCCCAAAAAAAGCTTCTGAGGTACTGCTGGAAGCTTAAAAAAAACTGATGAGTGAAGGACAGAAGATAAGAGACAGTACTTTCCTGAAAATAACTTGGTGACAGGAACCAGATAAACATATGTCGACACTCGGAGCATGTGTGTATGCGACCATGTAAGGGGCGCAGGTTAAACATTGAGCCGGTGTTTAGAAAAGCGACTTTGGAAAAGTGGTTATCACGGCCAGTTTACTGACAAAGCCCACAGCTGATGTGTTGGTGTTTGCACCACTCTTTGATTTATCGTGGGCCCGCTGACACCAAGGTCGCCGTGAGTGCGCCATCTATCATGTGTGTGTGTGTGTGTGTGTGTGTGTGTGTGTGGCAAGTGCGGAATATACTGTACTTCATAAGAATTTAAGATGAAACATTATTCCATCAAATAAACTCGTGGTGGTGGTGCTAAATCCTCAATGGTATTAGTCATATGTAAGGTGGTTGTGTAATCCGTATTAATTACACTTTACATCTTTTTGTTGTTTTTTTTTTTTGTTTTTTTTTTTTTTTCCCAGAAACAACCACCATGCCTGACACAGCGACCCCTACGCTGCCCAGGGTGGAACAGTCCACTGCAGCACTGAGGCCTGGTAAACACACACACACACACACACACGCACGCACGCAGCCGCAATCTCCATCCAGGCAACCAGCCCATACGAGGCTGCACTTAAGGTCAATCTGCTGATGTCATCGTGCACCGCTGGGTTTCTGCGCTTTGAAGTCTGCTGGAATCAAAAGTCCCTGATGAAGCTCTGTGTGAATGAAAATAGGATCTCGCGGCCACCAGACCTCACATCCTCTCACGCGCGCACGCAGGCTTCACATGAATATGACAGAGAGTGGCTTCTCTCTGGCAAGTCATCTTACTGGAAAATGCTATTTTATTGCCCTTAAAAGTGCATGCATTTGACTTCATGTACTGGAATACATTCGATTCCATTTCCGACAGTGTCCTCGTTTTAGTGAAATATTCATGCTTGTCCCAACTAATTGAATTGTGTCCATGAGATCTGAACATCTATGAAAGTAGTATAAAAGCGGGATGTCTCTTTTAAGCCTTTATAGGGACCTCATCTAATGTTATGAAACATGTCAACTTTTGTGCAAGCTTTTTGAACTTCTACGTTATACAGATGCAGTATATTGTCATATTTCTCTGGTTGTATTCCCTCCGTGCATTTTCGCTGACACTGTCACTATATTCACATGCGTTTGGTAATAGTGCCTTATTATCTTTATGATCAAGTTTTGTTTCCTCCGCTGAGAATGATGGTCCGATGCTGGCACAGGCAATGACAATTTGAGACATAATCTCAAGTTACCAAATGTGGTTTCCTGCCAGCTACCGCACATAATTTACCCAAGCCAGATGTTAGGACACAGAGAAAGAAAAGAGGGAAGTCGGCGGTCATTGAAATTGGTCTAACATGACGTAAAAGATTTTTTTTTTCTTTTTGTGAAAATCAAACTTGACCGCATGTGCGTGTTTTTGTGTCGTAGCCACCACTCCGTCGCTGTGGGCCGTATGTGACTTTGAACAGAGCCTGTGTGGCTGGTCTGCGGATCCCCAATCAGCTGTCAGCTGGTCCTTGCACATCGCCGGGAGCAGCGCTGCCGGTCATAGCCCACATGAAACCAGGCTGGATCTGACACTGGGATCAGAGAGTGAGTACTTACATGTGTGCCAGATGCTTTTTCAGAATTCACGACGGATATTTCCATGTATGAACGGGGTGACCCCAGGATACATGGCTGACTCATCCAGATTTCGATCGATTATTCTCTGCCTCCAAGCCTTGTAGTGTTAAAACATTTCGACAAACACTGACATATTCACGTTTAAATGGGCTACATTGGGTTTTTTTTTCTTTTTAAAACTGTTATTGTATGTTCAAAAAGAATACTTTTGTCAAAACACCCCATGGCTCAATCATTTTAGAACCACTTTATGCACCCGATTGATTGTTGAGCTAAACTGAGCCAGTTTTGAGGGGAGTGGCCCTATCTCATGCAAGTGAGCATCCCTTTAAAAGAGGACAATGCAACGAAAGATAAACGCATATAATTAGCAAACAGGCCCACGTTTCACACAATGTGAATTTGTAAACTGAGGCGGGGGAAGGGGGAAGTTAACAGGGGTGGTGACCCTGGGCATCCACCTGGGGGTGGGCATCTACATCACAAAAAACATGAGTGTAAATTTTCGTGGAGGCTCTCAGTCGTACAGGAAAGTTCCATCGTAGAAAGGGTTCTGTCACAGGTACAGATGACGACTGACAGAACCCTTTCTACGAGTGTAAATTTAAAAAAAATTATGTTTACATACAATATGAACCATTATATCTGAAAATGTCAACAAAATCCTGCATAAAAGCTCTCCAGGCAGTTTGGTTTTGGTTTCAACAGTCTTTTAACCCTTTCATGCACCACTAATGATAACCTGCAACCTGATAGCATGATAAGCTGTCCACTGTAGTAACCGTTGTCCCTGAAAGGGTAAAATCTACTTGTAAACGAGCTGTTTTTACTCAGTGTCTCAAGCTACAATCTCAAACAAATTCCAAAAGACCAATGGAACTGTGCCTCTTTAGTAAACTCGCTCTTCTCTGTTGCCCACCAGGTCTTCGACATAAACAGTGCCTGCCAGCAGAATACTGGAGCCATTTTTTTTTTTTGAAAGAGGGACAAGAAAAAAAAAATTGGCCTGACCCAAAAACTCAATTGATTTTACCAATTTATCACCCAGCTCTAACTTTTCGTGACACTTTTGATTTGTAAATGATTTGCCTTAGCTCAGCAGAGGTTGAGAAACACTGATTTACTCCGCCATTTATTTACTCGAGTCACTGATTTTGTGGCTACTGTCATCCAGTGCGGCATCCAGTTCATTCATCGTCTCCTCGTCCATCAGCGTTATCACATCTTCTCACAGCCTTTTCCTGTTTCTGTCACTTGTGCTCTTCACGTGTGTTCATCTTTATTAAGACGGCCCGAGGTATCCTTTGCTTTTTTGTACAAACGCACGCACACACACACACACACACACACACACACACACACACACACACACACACACACACACACACGCACGCACGCACGGGGCCCACAGCGGTCAGATAAATCAGATGATGGCTCTGACAGAAGTGCAGCCTTAGCTCTCCAGCTCTCCCTGAGGCTACTTGCAGACACAAACACACATATTTAACCACTCAAGGTGGGTCGGCCCACATATTGAACGCTCAAGAGCCCCCCGCCCATGCACAGACATGACCTTGCCATATACCGAGGCTTTCTATTTGGTTATCAAAGCCAAACACTTTCAGGTTGACTGCACAGCTCCGACGTGAAAAGACAGGCTGCACGCGTGCATGTGTGTGTGTGTGCGTGCGTGTGTGTGTTTTCAAGGCTTTCTGACTGTGCGAGCTTATGAGAAAGCATATTTGGCAGTAAGAGATAGAGGGAGAGCGAGTTTCCTGTGAGACAGCAACATGACATTAAGTCGTGTTCTACAGCCACATGCGCCCAGCACCCTGTCTGCAAGCCGTCTCCCTATGCAGATCAAAACCCCGCACTTGTCACTGAAAGCTCTTTTGAGCGGCTTTAAAAGCAAAAAAGCCCGACCTGAACAGAACGGAGCCCGAGAAAGGGATCCTTTTGATCTCAGATAGGCCGTGACTGAATGTTATACCCTGGTGAGTTTTTCACAGAAAGAACCTCTCCACGGTCGACATTCCTGTAATTGAAAAGCAAAAGAAAGGAGTTTATAAAGGCAGCAAAAAAGCCACTCACAGCCACTGACTAGGATATCAATTTGAAACACCTAATACATTTGCTTTGAATTGCTTTAGGTCAAATAGGTGTCAGCTCGCTCTGGGAGTCTTATCTTGCCTTTTCAGACCCGAACACTATTTTGCCCTGTAATTGTGTCACTATGTATTAATTATGGCAAAGTTCACACGAGTGGCTGCGAGTCTGATGACTCGTGTCTGTCGACTGGTGGATGTGACCTTGATGCGAATTTGAAACCAAAAAAAAAAATGTAGTGCCTACAAAATGTGTGAAATAATAAAGTGCTCGAGTCGAATATAATTGAAGGTGATGCAGGCCGTCGTCCTCGCTTATTTTAATAATTTGAAGGAAAGTACAAAGTGTTCCCCGCAAAAAAATTATCATGGAAAATAAGAACGTCTCAGTAACTAAATGTCCTGGGGAAAAAAAACCCAACATTTTTGAATTGAACTACGCTGAACTAAATGAACTTCTCAGATGCCTTGAGATGCGCCTATAATCGAGTGTATTGAAAAAGTCTCCACGCCCCTCTTTGGTATGTCAATTGAACAGTCACATTCCCGGTCTCAGTTGCTTATTTTGCCTTTCCTTTCAAAACGATTTCAATCTATTCCGTTGAATTGTACAGGTCACATTACTGGTGGAAAAGGTTTGAAAATGATTTCTCTTGGGGTACATTTTTAATCTCACAAAAACATGGCATTTTAACATCGAATGTGTCGACTTTTTATATTCACTGCATATCACGACGGTCGAATCTCGAGAGGATCCCCGTGCACAAGTGCAGCACCCACGGATCATCCCAAATACAAACCGCGATACTTATCATTTCACTCACACACAACAAATCTCTCGAAATGAGCTGCATATCGAAAAAATGAGCACGCATACTCACGTGAGCACTAATACACTCCCTCCGAGCGCCTCCGCCTAGTTTGCCCGTGGAGAGTTGTTAATTAATTCTCTTCCTTTGTATCTTGGCCAAGATCAAAAGAAAAGAGAGGAGGAAACAGCAACTTTTTTTTCTTCCCTCCCTCCTAAATGTACTTAATGAGCAACTGTAATTTAGGTCTCCTTTTTAATGCCTCCAAGTAGAGAAACAGAGTTAACTCAGCCCAAATACATTATTCATTAGATGTGATATGTTGTCGCTACCAAAGCGGATGGATGGATGGATGGATGGAGGGAGGGGGGAGGAGACAGAGAGAGAGAGAGAGAGAGAGAGAGAGAGAGAGAGAGAGAGAGAGAGAGAGAGAGAGAGAGGCAGGGGGGTGGGGGGGGGGGAGGATAAAGGTATTGCACTGTATATTTGTCTGCATTCATTATAAGAGCTGTGTATGTATGTGTGTGCGCGGGTGTGTTTCCTGTGAG
The DNA here is from genome assembly GCF_001891065.2 of Hippocampus comes. Lineage (NCBI taxonomy): Eukaryota > Metazoa > Chordata > Actinopteri > Syngnathiformes > Syngnathidae > Hippocampus > Hippocampus comes. The sequence continues at coordinate 2,596,506 of NW_017805698.1, read as the reverse complement.
TGCATGCGCATTTGTGTGGCTGCGGCCATTAGTGGCCATGATGAAATGGTGGTTTCATTTGCGGCTTTGCCACATACCGCAGAAGGATGGTGGTAATGTCCTCAGCTCCGAGTAACCACTTCCAGCTGTGATACAAAGTCAGTTGGGCATTCCCCCCCCCCCCGCCTCTTGTGAAATGAATTGCTTTGACCGATTCTATAATGACCTGCAGTGGGCCAGAAACATACCCCAAAAAAAGTAAATATGTACCATTTATCTAAATGGGTGTACCAATAGTAATTATAAGACCCCTTTCTTTCTTTCTGACAGATTTCTCAGGAAACTACCTCCACCTGGACGCTGGGGCCCACACCCAGCGCAAGCGCGCGAGGCTCCTGAGCCCAGAGGTGGCCCCCGAGCAAGGCCCGCTTTGCCTGCTCTTTCACTATCAGCTGCAAGGCGAGGCGCTCGGGAGCCTGAGGGTCCTTTTGAGGGACGACGACCAAGAGGAGACGCTGCTGTGGTCTTTAAAAGGAGATCAGGGGCCTCAGTGGAGGGAGGGCCGCACCATTCTGCCCCAAAGCCCCAAGGAATATCAGGTAGATACTTGAAATTAAGCCAAGGCACCCATTTTGCATGAGAAAAATCTCACGGTAAGCCACCAAACAAAAAAAAAGGTCACAAATAGTCTGCTTGGTGAAATAATGACAATCTCGTCTCCAAATCAAGCGTTTATTATCATTGTGAAAGGCAGAAGGTGTGACGTAGCTTATGTACAGGATCTCATTAGAACTTGACATTCAGGTAAGATAGCGCTGTAATCCAATTGATCTCATGCGCTCCTGTACGTACATATTTCGTCTGTGGCGCAGGTGGTGTTTGAAGGTTTTTTTGAGCATCCAACCAGAGGCCACATCCGAATAGATAACATCCACCTGAGTAACACGATCAACCTGGAGCAGTGTACACGTAAGTCTGGAAACCTATTGGACATCTTTTTCATCGCAACCCCAAAGATTGTCTCTCACCAGAGAGTGAATGCAAGCAAGTCGCAATGAGGAAATCACGTTAGCGTTTGCGTTTACAGACATTAAGAAGGCAAAATAATAATGAAACTAGGCCAGAAAGTGCCGTTGGGCACGATTCTGATTTATCTTTTATTACACATCTCTCTCCTTTAGTTTTCTCCAGCATCATTCCACCCTGTAATTTTTCCGATTCCCCATCTTTCTTCTCCTGGTCTCTCATGTTCCCTTTCCGTTCCGTCTGGGTCATCAGCAAGCCTTCAAACAACAAATGAAAAGTGCCTGCGAGCAACATTTTGAGCGAGAGGCTGTGTGTGCGTGACGGTCTGACACACACGCAAACACGCACAGTTATCACTACTTTTGCTCGTCTGTTTGAAACAGAGAGAGACCTGCAAAGGTTGACTTTCCATATTTTCTCCTATTGTGCGCTCGCCTTCAGTTTGTAATGTGGTGATACTCGATGCCCCTTCACATTTGAGATAAAGCTGTAAACTTTAGCCTGTGTTTCAATATTTGACATCTACCGCCCCTTTCAAAATCGTCCGTTTTCCCAGCCGTTCACCGTCATGATTTCCAGCATTGACAAAGGAAACAATGAGCGCATTCAAAAACGTTTTTGCGCAATTCTGGAAAGGACTATTTTGAAATTGAGGCATTAAAAGGCATTCGTTCATTCATCCTCCAAACCGCAGCTCATAAAATGAAAAAGGCACATATGGCTCTAAGCTGCATTTCTCCTCACTTACTTCTATATTCAGATTAATATAATTTCAGGGCGATTGACTGCACTTAAAGATAAGACGCAGCCGCTAAATTGAAAAAAAAAAAAAAAGAGATGCACATACCCAAGCCACACTTGTCGAGAAGCTGCAAAAGTCCACATTGTAACATATTGTGAATCGTTTTTTGATGTTTTTTTTTTGGGGGGGGGGGGACTTTTAATGACTGTAATTTCTCGAGACTGTCACACTCACATGTATAGACCCTCCCTTCTATGCCAATGCACGAATTTCACAATAATCGGAGATGATCTGGGCATATCTGGGAATTCCTTCCTTTTTTGGCTTTCGCGAAGTTTTGTGAGACCAAGCCCTCCGAGAATTGGGAAACGCCTTCACTCTTGTGATCGTTCACAACCGAGGGCGAAGGGGTAGAATTGGGATTGGCCCTAAATGTAATCGCGGCATCAAGCTTGTTAGCCCATAAACAATCCATAAATTTGTTTAAGACGCAAGGGAAAAAGTAGCAAGATGTCATCCGGGAATAACGGGACTGATAACGTACTTGACTTTTGACTCCTCCCATCATTTATTTGGCAAAAATATGAAGTGCCAGACTCTTACCAGCATTTTGAATTCAGTGTGATAAATTGTCATTTAGTACTTATTGTTTACGGTATATTTTTCTCCCCCACAGAGACTTTCCACCCCATGACTCCTGACATAACAAGTAAGATTCTTTTTGCTTTCCTATGCCAAATGTTTGCTGCCTGCTTGTTGCTAAACTCAAACTGAAGCCCTGCACCATATTACCTCATCTGTGGACATTTGATATCATATAAAGAAACACAAACATTTCATACACAAAGAAGCAGATGGAAAAAAAAAAATCTGTTCCGATGACTCAATTCCAGAACGGCAACGTTAACTCTAAACATGTACATCTAATTTGAAACTCACTGCAATGTTCCAGCACGCCTCTCAGTGACAAAGCTTCCAAAATTTATTTTCAATGTTTGCCAGACTGCAGAGTCTTCGGTTCTGTCCTATATGAATGGTTTTCATCCCTCAGTCGTGTGTGTGAAGACTGTGAAAGGAATACTGTATCAGTGGTGTTTTTCAAATGGAATGATGGAACATCGTCCGCGGAAAAACAATCATACTCTCTTTCTGCTATCTGATATATAGATATATTTTTGGAATTCCACTTTCAGCCGCAGATTAAATAATAGAAACAGTCATCATAAAGCGGCACACTGCACAGCATTTTTTTTCCAAGCGAGCAGGTGCACCAATATTAAATTATTATTCCTGGTTATAGCATAGCCTAATGACAAATATTGGCACAGAGCAGTCGCAATTTTTGAATAGTAAGCAAGGGTTCGATGATGCCTTCAACTTCGATAGAGAAGTGATGATATCAGCCATTGTCTGGGTGTCCAGTCCCGCGGCGCGGTCCGCCTCCCAAGCAAAATCAGTTGGGAGAAGTTCGAACTCACCCTTGATCCTATTACGGGCAAGCGCCATTGAGAATGGGTGGATGATGTCACTGGCTTACGACACAATGTTTCACAATTGCGTGCAATTTTCCACTCACTTTTTCGATTCGAGTGGCTTCACCGAGCCTGAATTGCTGTGGATATTGTAGAAATGTGTTCTTCATCACACACACACACCACACAAAAAAAAAAAAAAATACTGATGCCAGCAAATATAGTACACACGTCATCAACTTGGCATGACAGAAAAAAAAAAAATCAACTTTTGGCCTTGCTGAGGAACGTCAGGATTTGTTTTCCACATGCCAACGTCTAAACTCGGCAGGGGTGTCTTGAAAAGAAACAAACAAAACACCGATAGTGTTTTTATGCGCCGGCTTTTGTGAGAAAAGATGAGACACATTGTTTGACTGCTGTCACCACGGGTGGGGGGTGGTGGGGGGCTAGCGGGTTGGTGGTTGTTCCATTCCTATAAATAGTCTAAACAAAGGAGGAAGTAGAAAACAAGTGACTGTTCCCTCAGATAGCCCATTCGGGCTCATTAACTCTTAATCACATTTTAGACTTGAAACAGGGAATGTGCTCTCCAAAATGTGAAGCTTTTGCATGAGAAATCAATATATTCTTTGGGTTGCAAATATTGACATTGGAATTGGTGTCAACATGTGATGAATACGCAGCGTCGAAATCATGACGCAAATTCAATCGGAGATTTAAAGAACAAATGTATACTGGGTGTGCGTGATTGATTGATAATTTTATTCCTGTGTTTTATTTGAAGGACTCATTACTCTCGGTATTTCAAAATGTCCTTGATGAACTTGACTAAGAATTACTGTGCCAGTTTTTCATTATACAGTCAAACCTTGGTTTTCGAACGTCTCGGTTCTCGACCAATTCGGTTTTCGACCAAAAATTTAGAGTTTTCTATGCCTCGGATGACGAATAAATTTTGGTTCTCGACCAAACTGAGCGCACTTGAATGCACCACTTGATTCCTCTCGCCTTCCTTACACGAGGAAATGACGCTTCCTCGGGTAGACGAGGAAGTGACGCTTCCTCGTGTCGCTTTCCATTGTGACCAGACGTGTTCAATCAACTTTTTTTTTTTAAAAAGAGCGTGGTTTCGGTTTTCGAACAATTCGGTTTTCGAACAGCCTTCTGGAACGGATTATGGACGAAAATTGAGGTTTGACTGTATCTTGATTGCCTGAGCTCCCACCGACTACGTTCACGTTGACTCGCACCCGCAAGTTTTAGTTCATTGTCGAAACATCCGTTCAGTCGCCGGATGCAAACTCAATGAATCAATCAAACTTTACTTATATTGCAGTTTTCATACGTAAAAAAAAGAAAGAAATGCGACTCAAAGTGCTGTGCAATTAAAACTTCAAAATGACAATGTGAAAACATACACAGATCTATATCCCCGCAATCATGCCTCTGCTCGCACACCCAAAATGGAGCTAGTCTTCGTCTGCCTCACACCTTTTCTACCTCATCCTCTTCTCCTATTTCCTCCACGTGTCCTCTTAAAGCTCCATTTTCGTAATGCTTTCCTTCATCTGCCCAAAACCGAAAGTCACAGAGGTGAACGCATGGCATGAGCGTTTGCACGACAATGTGCAGCAATTGCTTTGGCTGTTTGCATCATCCAAAACCATCTGATGAAAAGAAACGAAAAGGAATCATGGGTGTGCACACACCTTGCTTGTGGGATGCAGAGGAGTTCTTTGCATTTGCATTTGTTTGCGTAGGACCACCCCGGAGAATACGTGACATTATTAGACACGCAATAATGTTCATCACTATAATGTGCACATTTCTGCTCTCCACTGCAATTACTGACTATTCCCGAGCCAGTTTTGAAAGAACAAGACAACATTCAAGCACTTAGTCTCAAAAAATAAAACACATAACATTTTTAAAAATCACGATTTTTTTTTCAGTTCAGCTCAGTCATTGTGCGAAAGACTACGTGTTAAAACATCTTGTGTTTGAGTAAGCCAATAATCATGATGTATATTTTTCTCTTGCAATTCTTTAAATAACTAAAAATATCGAACCAATGTAAAATCTGTCACAATGAAACATGTTTGCAGCTACACCTACAGCAGGATACACAATTTTTCTAATCTGGAATAAAATACAGGCCTATGTAGCCCAAACCCGTTGGATGTATAATTTGGGATAGTCAATATAGTTTTCATTATGTAAAAAGCGGACTGCACGCATACAGGTATTAATTTAACCGATTTATTTATTTATTTATCAGTTTATTTATTTTGAGAAAACACAATTTTTTTCCCCTCATCGTGTGCGTTACTGCTTTTATATAGTGTCGATCATTGGATCTCAACTGTTGTCATCCTGGGACTCACGGTTTCCTATGTTGCAAATTGTTGTGACCCACGTTATTAGAAGCTAAGAACATTTTTTTTTAAATTTATTGGTAAATATAGCCTCTGAAAATACACGTGCAGTATATCCATCCATTCATCGTCGAACCGCTTTGATATTTTTAACCACCTTTTAAAATGAGTTTGGTCGTTTGATGTACCGTCAAAAGCATATTGCTAGCCCTGACGTCCCTCACTTGGAAGCACAGTCGCACTTTATTTGTTTCGTCAACTTTTCGCTAGAGCTCAGAAAATACAAAGAACAATAAAAAGTTGTAGCGGTAGAAGAAGAAGGAACAGAAGAAGCTAGGCTACCTGTATCTGATTATTTCCAGTTAGCTTATCTACATTGTGGTTAGCCTAGCTACATTACTGTTGCAAACTAGTCTCCTTGTCATTTTAATGTGCTGAATGACTTTCACCCAACACAAGTATTTGGTTAGCGTTCGGTTTCACGTCACAATCAGTTCACAATCAATTGGTGGCTCATCCGGACTAGGTGTTGACCAGCAGATGTGGGCATTCCGTCAGTACTGATGGAAGTTCTGTTCATCAGTCATTGATGGATGCCCACTTTGCTGCCGAATGACGGGAAAATATTTGACGGACTAATCACCAACTTATGTTACTAACCGGAGGTAAATAACTGGCCAAGCGATTATAAGAGTCTCCTTGGTGTCATGATTTGACGGAGAAGTCCTCTATAGATGCCATTGACACGTGTCACAAATGTACCCTCGACGTATCAGCATGAGTACTATGACCACAAATGTCCGATTTATGCGTTAGGTTTAAATATCAACACCGCTACGCTTCACAACTTTGATTGGTTGCCATGTCAACAGAAATCTAGAATCTTTTGTTTGAGTCTTACATTTTATGTCTGTGTGTTTATTTGCCTCGGCTATAAAACTGTATGGTTCTGGTTTTCTGTTCAATCTTGGTGAAATTATTTTTTTCAACCATATTTTTAAAAAACTATTACTTCCGGTTTGGCTCATTTATGCCGGATGTAGAGAGAGCGAGAAAGATCGCTGGAGTCGCGAGGTTAATCTCATGTGAGGGACTTTTATTATCTTCGATGACTGAGCAGCAAAGCGCACCCGCTACATTACATTTTCTTTATTTATTGAATTAGTTGATTGTAAATAAGCCCACTATGGAATATCTTTGTTTTAGTTTTCACAATACGAGACGTGGTTCTTCACCAGTGTGGATACACTGCTTGTGCTGCAAATGCATGGAAGAAGATTTGACGGTCCTAAAATAGTGGCGATGAATTGGAAGAAATGTACCCTCGACGTATCAGCATGAGTACTATGACCACAAATGTCCGATTTATGCGATAGGTTTAAATATCAACACCTGTCTGTACGCTTCACAACTTTGCAGATGCGCTGCCGCTCATATTACCTTCGATTGGTTGTCAACAGAAATCGAGAATCTTTGTTTGAGTCTTACATTTTATGTCTGTGTGTTTATTTGCCTCGGCTATAAAACTGTATGGTTCTGGTTTTCTGTTCAATCTTGGTGAAATTAATTTTTTCAACCATATTTCTTGAAACTATTACTTCCGGTTTGGCTCACTTATGCCGAATGCAGGGAGAGAGAGAGAGAGATTGCTGGAGTCGCGAGGTTAATCTCACGTGAGGGACTTTTATTATCTTCGATGACTGAGCAGCAAGGCGCACCCGGTACATTACATTTTCTTTATTTATTGAATGAGTTGAATGTAAATAAGCCCACGATGGAATCTCTTTGTTTTAGTTTTCACAATACGAGGCGTGGTTCTTCACCAGTGTGGATATACTGCTTGTGCTGCAAATGCATGTGACGTGGTACGTTCTCGAACCCCAAGTGGCTGTTGCCGTCGCACCGCCACAGAAAAAGAAGAAGCAGAGGAAGAAGAGTTGACGGTCCTAAAATAGTGGTGATGAATTGGAATTGAGCGATGATGAAGCAAAGTTGAAATAACGACGACAGAGTGACCAGCTGCCGATGACTGTTTTGGTTTGGCTTGGAATAATGACAGTCTGACGATGGTGGATGGATGCCCAGGGTCTGGGACCAATGATAGACCAGCAGAATTTACTGATGCACCCTCCTCTGTTGAACACAAACATAAGGACTTGCGATTGTAAATATTGACCAAGTTTAACGATTGTTGGCATCAACACTTTTCCAAGTTGCTTGCGGGGGAAGGGGGGGGGGGGGGGGTAGT
>NW_017805698.1:2572798-2585012 GCF_001891065.2 Hippocampus comes | reverse complement strand
ACTATGGCCATCGAGGACTACGAAGCATCCCGTGGCTGGCTTAAAAGTTCATTGCATGCCAGGAAGTATTTGTTATTGTTAGATTCAGACGAGGATGGACGTTGCATTGCTAAAATGGCTACAAAACGGACATTTGGATGTCAAGCAGCTTAGACAAGAAGAGCTCTGATGCTGGAAGAGGGGGTAAAAGTGATCAAAATGAAAGACGGAGCAAGCAAAATAAAAGACATTTTCCAAGAAATTGATGTCAGTGAAAGTGAATGCTGATCGTAAATTTCGCAATTTCTTTCCCTTTTTTTCTTTCTACACTGACAATATGAAGTGTCAAATAAGTGTGTGCTCATACTTATGTACTATTGGAATAAAAATAGAGTACACAAACGTTTGTGTGTGTGTGTACACATACGTTTGTGTGTGTGGGTGTGTGTGTGCTTACATCTGAGATCAAATTTGCTACAGTGAAAAACCCCCTGTTGTGAAAAATTTCTTGCTGCAAACATGATTTCGTTGTAGAGGAGTTTCACTGTACAACCGTTTCAGTTTTAAAGTTGGATGCAAAAAGGTTGAGTCAGCCTAAGTTTATTCCTTTTGAAGAACCTTGATTTTTGAGTGTCCATTCATGTTTGCGTTTGTGCGTTTGATCACTTTTTGACATTTTCAGTCACATTTCTACAGTGCTGATCACTGATATATTCCCACGGCCCACAGTTTCGCACTGATTTGGATGCGTTTCATTTTAAAGTCAAAATGCGGCCGCAACAGTTGTTATTTTTGCTTGACTGAACAGGAATCTTGACAATGCAGTTTTTCCTTCCGTGCCTAAGGTGAATAATAAAGTAGTAGAATGTCCATCCATTAAAGCCTTTAAAGGCTTGAGATGATGTCAGAGGTTGAAACAGCCAATGCTTGTCTTTCATTCGTGTTTTTTATCCTAGAATGATTTTTTATTTTTTATTTTTTTACCTTCTGTTCATGTTGAAATTTATGTCCCGCAATAGTTGTTTGGATGGTTTTCAGGACTTTCCAGCTGCGCAACACCTCATGTTGTGTTTCCTCCCCACATCATTATGTTCATGCTTCAATCCCTTGGCCTTTTTATTGAAACCCTCCTTGTTCTTATTCCGCTTTTTCCCCCTCGTGCTGCAAATCCTTCCCGTCGAAAACACAGGAGAGAAAATGAGAGGTAAAAATCTCTCGGCGACGAAGGGCCCCATTAAGTGAGATGGCTTTTCCTCCAAAGAACGGGCTCTGAGATGGAGGGAGATGAAAGCAGAAGAGAAACTGCTCTTTGTGCTTTCTAAAGATAGATTCCGTAACCCCTCTCCCTCCCCCATTTTTTTATGGAGAAGAGGGCTAACAGGGAAGCAGGTTGAGATTTGGACTGACGAAAGGAAAAAAAAGCTGAAGGAAAAAGGGCAGCTGGTTTGAAACACAAAAGCCCATAAAAAAGGCTGGCCGCAAAGGACACACACACACACACACACACACCGTCTACGCTCGCACTCCAGCAACACACCGCGGCTATTAAATGTGGCTCATTAAATCAAGATTTTACACCGTGTCATCCTCTGCGGATCCTGCTTGGGCGAGTCAATTTCAGAAAAAAAAATGCTGTTTTGTGATTGACTCAACATGCATGTGAGTCATTTGGATTTTTCTGCCGTGTTAGCCTGCATCATTTCAGATTGCTCCATCGACCCGCTGATGATTTACACATAATATAGCCTTCGAGCAGCCCCGATCAATAATGGTCTGAAATTCAAATGGAGGAATGATATATGGTCCATATTTATGTGGCCTTCGCCGCGTAGTTTTCACTTCCCTGCGTTGAACTTTTTTTTTTTTTTTTTTTTTTTTGTGAGGTTTAGTAAATGCGTTGCCATTTTTTCTGTGCGTTTTAAATCAATCTTTCCCTTTATTGACCGCAGACCACTGTGAAGTGCTTTAATATTTCTCATTGGGTAATGGAGCTGTATGCATTTATTTAAAAAAAAAAAAAAAAACAGCAGTCAGCATTTGTGGCTCTTCAACCAGCCGAGGTCTCTTCCTCTTCATGCCGCCCACTGCAGTGCAAAACGCCAAACAGCCATTTGCTGGATAAAAGTTCTCGTCCTATTCTATTATTCTGTCTTGACTAATTGGAGCCGCGGGGAGGTTTAATCGTCTTCCACGGCGCTGTGTGGAGCGTGCTCAGGGTGGAAGGTAGCCTGAGGGCTTTTAAAAGCCATCATTAGCGAGCATTCGACAGTCGCCCAAAGCGTGTCCGAACAGCTTCGCTTTTCAATTTTACTGTAACTACTGTATTGCGATTATTGAAGCCCTATTTCTATACTATATGTTAAATAGAGTCCTTCCTGAAGCTAGTTCGGGAACATTGCAACGACAACTGGTCCGTAAAAGAGAAAGTACAAAAATATTTTGTCTCATCTGATTTGGTTAAGTGGTAATTTGAGTCTTTGTTCATGTGTATTTGGGAAGATTTTGGAGCCGGAACATGTTTTTGGTAGGAGGGCTGTCTTTTTGAGCCTTTTACTCATGATTGAAAGTTCACATTTTTGGAGTGAAATGATTCATCCATGTGGTCTCGATGTCTTAACTGATCCAAATCGAAATGTTTTTGTGCGTAGTTAGTCCCTATCATGCATCTGGCAATGCTTTATTTGTCAGACCCACCAAATAATGTCACTTGTGCTTTACTGGGATTGTTGAAACCATAACCAAGATATATATTTTTTTGTCAAAACTGCATTTTCTTTTGGCCTTACATACAATATTCTGATCATGTTGATTTTGATCATGTTGACAGATGAGGTTTAAAAAAAATTGGTAAAATGCGCTAAAATATTTCCAAATTGTTTATTTGAATCATACTTCATTCTTATTTACATTTATTTCTATCCTTAATGTATAATATAATATATTGTAGCCAAATATATACAAATATAACAATATATATGTCATCTGATAATATATATAAATAAAATGAATATTCTTAAATGTTCAGTATATATATTTAAAATATGCTATTTTTATTTTCTTTTTAATTTTTAATGCATGAACCAAATATTTAATGAGAGTGAATTTAGAAAATGACTGAAAAATGAAGACATACATTTAGGATCGTTGGCTAAATGAATGCAACAACTGCACTCTAAAAACAGTTGGGTCAGAAATAACCCAAACGGAGAACCCGTAAATTTGCATCAGTCCCTTTTTGACCCAATTTGGGTTTTTTTGTGGTCCAACTTTTTTTGAGTGCATACATATCGCCCATACCAGAAGCCACCCGTGGGCCATACGTTGCCCATCTCTGAGTTGATTTGCACAGATTTGAATTCCACAAATGTTATGGAAATGTTGTTTTCTTTTCTAAAAGGTGAGTTAAATAAGCAGGCAGAGAAAAAGCAAAAAAATCATTTGATTCAAAAGTTTTATTTTCTATCAATTAGGTGGCATGTCTCTGTTGTTGTGTCAGGACAGTCATGTCTTAAAAAAAAAATGACTGCATGAGAATATATGAGAGGCTTCTTTTGAAGTGATGAGTTACGCACGATGACTGAAAAGTGGGGATTGATTGGGAGTCCCTCAGGGTGAATAATGCAGTGGTGGGCGCCTACTTGAGCTAAGCCATTCATCAGTGGGCGTCAGGAAGCGTGCTCTTCTGTTTACCACTCTGCACTTTCACTCGGCGCAGTTAACAAGACTTTATTAACGTCTTTTTGATTTCCTGCTTGGCGGCAATCAATTTTCATTCTCCCACTTGAAGAAAGCCCCCGAAATGCAATTGTATACAAATCTCCACATCCTGAGTTTGAATAAATGAATGGCGGATTACAAGTATTTCCATCAATAAACGCGTCATTTGAGGGCGGACTTTTGCTGGCATCCGTACTTTTCTTCACCTCGTGGCAAAGTAGTGAGCTGAGATTTTTACCTCTTGAAACTTTTTTTTTCTTTTAGAAAACATTTGAATATTGTCTTAAAGGGGGAAAATACCTGACCTTACTGCGCTGCGTTTGATGGAAATGGAAACTCTGTTTCATTCTATATTTATTTTATACCTCACATTCTGTATCTGTTATCTTTTGAATATCTACTTGGTTGAGTATTTGTCAGCCGCAAGTCTGTAACACTTTTCTTTTTCTCTGTCTTGGAGGTTGTGTTTGACTTTGCTAAAAATTGAAGTACAAGTGAGCTTTAAAGCGGCCTCACAAATACGCTGGTGTGTGAGTGTGAAGATAATAAAAGTCATATTTTTTTATTAAAAACAGTTTTCTGTGTCTCTCCTTTCTTGCTGTCTTACAACAACCGGCTGTGTTGTTATTTGTTGTAAAAATGGAGGATGTTGCTTACCACACAATGGAACTCGTTTGCTGTATTCTGGTTAATGTTTGGTCATCATGACTGCTATTATTCCCACGACACACTGAGCACAGTCCACCTAATCTAATCTCGTCTCTGCGTTTTTAGAATCTCGCATCCATGTTACTTGTGTAATGATTAGCAATCTGACTCTCCCTGCCGCTAAAATGATAGCGCCGCTCTCTTGTGTATCCGTACAGATCCCAGGCCGATGGATTTCGGAAAAGATCCTGACTTCAATAAGCCCTCCATGAATGAAGGTGAGCTTTTCAAGTGCGCTGTTTTCCGCCTGGGGCCATACAAGCTATTTGAGGTCAAAGCCAGAGAGCAGAGCGGGCCGACACACACCCGCGGCTCTGCCTCGAGTCCTCACCAAGAAAGAAAGACAAGTGACATTGAAAGACAGAGGGATAGAAAATGAATGTGAGAGTGTGACCGAGCACAGCAAGTGTGTGTTTGTTTCATGACAGGCACACCGACTCTCCCTCACAAGCCACAGTGCGTATCTGTCAGCTATATGGCTGGATTGTCCATGTCGGAACCATGCTCGAATTAAAAGATACTTAGTCCAAGCATGGAGATGAAAAAAAAAAACTCGTGCTCAAGGCAGCTCAGCTATACGAGCACATTCTTCATCCTCACTACTGAGGAAATGCGCCCCAACTGAAGAAACTAATTACAGTTGGCGACTCACATCCGCACACCTTGCGAATGACCCTCGCACTGCAACGAAAAAAACTACAGAAAGCAGTTTGGAGGCGCCACATACTGTTGTGAACCATAAACAACATGGCACGATCGTCAAAGAAGCACACTGCAAAATTACAAAGAGGAAACAGGAGAAATTTCATAAGCTGTTGGCACTCCATTCGTTGACTATGCACGGGCATGTCGGTGACTGAGACTCTGCACGCTTGGCTTTTTAGCCCCAGATACATGTGAAATTATAGTTTAAAAACAGCTTTGAGGTGGCCAACTGCTTTTCACTTGCTAACTAACCGCAAACCTAATTTCTGCGAAATACGATGCAGGTGATACAAAGTGGCATTTCTCCACGACAGTTCGGTCCATTTCCTCATGTGACAACACCGGCATACTACTCAGAGAAACATGTTACTTGCGGAGCAAATCTGTGAGCACCTGTTCATCTCTGCCTGCAGTTTTAATAAATTATTGTTCTTATAGTTTGTAACTGTGCACAACTGTCCGTCATCATGTTTGATGTCTCGAAGTGCTTTTTAACATCTTTAAACGTTGTGAGTAAATACACCATACTTCTCAGCGATGCTGATTATTAAATGCATTGATGTGCGCAGATACAGACAAGCGTTTTGCTGTCGACGTTGGCTGCAACAAGTTTTTCTCGAACCAACCAATCGGACGATGATCACACTTTTTATATGGCTGCAGTAGTACTCTGCAACAATACATTTATACTCTCGATCCTACTCTCTGTATCTGTACATTTAGAAAAACACATTTATAGTTAGTCTTAATGCAAGCACTTTAAGTTCTGTCCTTAGTAAAGAACGTTTGATTTGTCAAGTCAAACTAATTCAATCAAAACATGGCTGAGAAGTCATTGTTTATCATAGCATCCACAGTCACGGTTTCATGAAATGAAATGCCCACGTATCCAGTCTTGTCCAATACAAAAGTGAGTGTGTTGAACAAGTTTCTGGATATGTGTGCATTAAATTTCATGACTCCTTGACTTTCTCTTTACCAATTGTAATACATTTGATTATGAATGAATGAATGTCCATTGATTGCACAGTTGCTTTCCGCAATCTTATTTTTCCTGCATTCTCTTCTCCCGCAGAATATTTATTTCCCAGCTGGCCCTCCTCCTTCTCCACCCCGGCCTCGGCCAACGCGGACCCCTCGTCCGTCACCCTGGTGTCCGAAAGGGACAAGGACAACACCTGGCTGTACACCCTTGACCCCATCCTGCTCACCATCATCGTGATGAGCTCACTGGGCGTCCTGCTGGGCGCCGTGTGTGCCGGACTGCTGCTCTACTGCACGTGCTCGTACGGCGGCCTCTCGTCGCGCTCCTCCACCACGCTGGAGAACTACAACTTTGAGCTGTACGACGGCATCAAGCACAAGGTCAAGATCAACCAGCAGAGGTGCTGCTCGGAAGCCTGAGACCATAGAGCGGCCCCCTCTGCCACTCGCGTTTAGTACGGATGAAGAAATGTGACAAAGAAGTACTGTTTGTTTTTTTCTTGGCTAGGATGTATGTGCCGGGAAGAACTGCGATTCGCTCTGAGGGTGTAAACCTCGGCGTCTACGGTCCCAAATCTCCTCCGCCTGTAGGAGAGCGCCTGCTTGCTTCTGTTGAATGATTGAAGGGATGAAAATGACTGACAGATGTATCTTTGAACAATCACCCACTGGAAAGAAGCGACGGAGAAGATGGACGCCCTCACCTGCGACAATCTGAAGATTGAGACCTGAAACGGCAGGTTTTCCGACGGTGACGTGGCGTTCCATCTGAGTGGGTACGCCATGTCCTTAGTACCAAATGAAGACACAAAACAAAGTCCAGCAATGGAGAGTTGACAAAAGAGACGGACGGCATGCTGAAAGCTAAAAGTGTAAACATCTTTCCAAGTGGCCACTGAAATCAACACATATCAAGCGAATGCCTTTCTCCTAAAGAACTTTAACAAATATCCAATGAAGAGACATGACTTTATAGGGAAAATGTTTTTGGGGGATTTTTTTTGTTTGGGGGGGGGGGTCACTTTTTCAGTATGGGTTCTGTATGTTTTAAAGAGTCCATTAGCTTGCCGTAGGCTTGTTTCATCCACCCTCGATGTGCGCGTTGTGAAACCTGTGGCATAGACGAGTAATGGTGAGTGTTTTTGTTCCGTTTTAGGCTTGGAGGGAAAGGTTGCGTTTTTAAAGCATCTTTCGACTTTATTTTGCATTGTGTTGGAATTTCCTTGGTCTTAATTTGGCACATTTTCCCATTGGCGTGAAACGGGAACAGGTGGAAATCTAACATGTTACGGAGTTGTGCTTTAGATTCTATAGTTTGTCTATATACTATATATACAGTATATGTATATTTTTGTTTTTCCCAGACTGTATGATGACACTGTGTGAACTAAATGTCAATGATGTTTTTTTTTTTTATTGCAACCTATGGATTGCCAAAGAGCCGCGTGTCCGCGCAGGGGCGATCGTTCGATGCCCCGGCAGGCAAAGGAGCGTCAAAAAGAGGGGACGAGGAGGAAGAGAACGGATCCCTTCTTGGACACACAATTGAGCCTTAAGCTAATTGCAGAAACCGCTGTATCGGAGGACAGCCATCATGGAGGGCCAGTGCTGGGTGGGGGGGACGCAGATGGACGTGAGGACGCTCACTCATTGCAAGACAGAGAGAGACAGAGAGATGATGCCATGTTTGCATGCGGGAGAAGAAACATTTGTCACTAATTAGCCTTCACCCTCATTCAATCCTTCCTCGTCTTCTGAAAAGAAACGGAACAATAGCTTAGCAAACGATAGTCCTTCATGTCAGATTTCAAAGCGATTGTTTACAGTTATCCATGCATGAAAACATAATGATACGATGAGGCCCTAAAACAGTGACAGACCCACCCATAAGTATTGAAACCAACAAGGTCAATTTCTTTGTTTTTGTGGCATACTGAAGACTTTTTTTGAAGACTCCAATCAAAATGAAAATGATAAATGTTCAGAAGTCCAGCTTATCTATGATGATATTTATGTCTAGAAGTGTTCCACATCTCTGGACAGAGCACCTTTTATTTGAGGCCAACCACTTTTCAAGTAAGCAGAAGTATTGGAATGGCCATTATGAAACAAACCGAGTGAATGCCACCTAAAACCTCAAGTCTGCGACCCAGCGACTTCACCAGATTGTTTCTTCATTTGAAAAGCTTTTCCAGGCCTTTGCTGTAGCCTCTTTCAGTTCTTGTTGCTTCTGGGGGTTTAACCCTTCAGTCTACTCTTCAGGAGGTGAAATACATACTCTGTTGGGTTACGGTCAGGTGATTGGCATGGCCAGTCTAAGGCCTTACACGTTTTCCCTCTGAGGAAATACTTTTGTTGTGTTTGCAGTAAGACCCCAAGATACTTAGACAGATCGACAGGCGGATCGGTGCAGCGTCTGCTGTGATGCGGACTTTGTATCGGTGTTTCATAGGGAAGAAGGAGCTGAGCCAACAGACGAAGCTCTCAATTTACTGGTTGATCTACGTTCCTACTCTCACCAATGGTCACCAGCTATGGGTCAAATTAGTGGCGCTGGTCGATATTTAATTTCCTCCAAATATGAAAAATGCATCGTGCGTGGGACAAATGAGGGTGATTCCATGCATGTAAACATCCAGAGAGATACTGGTGGGGGGTACATATGCAAAATAAGTTGGCAGGCGATGAGGAGGACATCTGCTTCACCGTAGCGAGCAAGGATTGAGATAGGAATTCTTTTGGCTTGTCCTATGGGAATATCCTAATTAGCTATTCAGAAGCGGAAGTGTCGCCATTGTCTTTGTCTGTCGTGGCGGCGTGCGTGGAGAAAGATGGAACAAGCCTGTTTTTTGGACTGCTTTCCAAGTGCCTTGGCGCATGCATTTTCTCTCTCGCTGTCTCTCTCTCCCACTTTAGATGACTAACGATGGGATACGTATATGTGGAGGCCAACGGTTTTCTCTCTGGGGTGAGAGAGAGTATTTACCTCCTCTGTCTCGATAGACACACACGGCACTGGCCAGATAACGCAAACTCTTGTTTGTAGAATTTGTACAGAGAAATGTCTTTTTTTTTTTTAATGTTATTATTATTTAATAAAGGCTAAACAACTCCAGATGAGATTCGGATGTTTTGTGTGTCAAGTAACGTGTGTGTGTGTGTGTGTGTGTGTGTGTGTGTGTGTGTGTGAGACAGAGATTTTTAGATGCTTGTCAGTTTGAAGCGTGCGTGATGATTTTTGGTGAGTGTGAAAAGTTATTGTCATGATTCTTTTTGTGACCAACAGGTGGCACTGTTGGGCTCCCCCTGCAGCTGCACACCTGTTGCTCGTTATGTCGTTATTGCTTTAAAAGGACTCGCGGCACGACCACTCGGTGTCGGGTCATTGTTTGTTTGTTTGTTTGTGTGTTTGCTACTGTCATATTTGTTTTCAGTCATGGTTAGTTTTTGCTTCAGTCATGGTTTTGTTTGCTACTTTGGATTTTGTTTGTTTTGGATTTAGTTTTCTCTGTGTTTAAATACAATCTGTCAAGTTCACCCTGCTCCTCCCTCCTGCCTGCTTTTTGGGGTCCACCACCACCTCACAAACGTGACAGTTATTTGGTATGTCTAAGAGGTTTTTGATGTGTGAGAGGTCTTGAGTGTGTGTGAGATTCGGGCTGTAAAAATATTTTTGTGTGTGCAGTTTTGGATATGTTTTTGGGTTTTGAGTATGAACAATTTTGGGGTGTGAATTTGAATTGTGTGTGTGTGTGCGTGTGTGCGCGCGCGCTTTTTGGTGTAAAGGAAACATGTTTTAGTGGGTGAGGTTTTTGATGAGTGCGAGGCCACTTTCAAGACACAGTCTCCACGTCATGTCAAAGCCAAGGTAAGTAGAGCTGCATTGAATTTTCTTTATCGCACAAAATAACATTCGCGAAGAGTGTTTGCTTCTGATAAGTTGCACATTGTTGATGCTCAGTGAAGTCGCAAATGCGATGGGAGGTATTTGTGTATGCTTCATGCACCACATACACGAATCCGCACACGACTTGACAAGTGTAGATTAATGACAAATTATTGCCTCCAGGAGGGGAAATTAGAATCGGTGCTTTCTTCATGTGGCTTCACAGTTGTCCCTAGCTCCGCCTTTGGTCGCCACGGTAACAAAAGCTGTACTCTTTGCTGCAGCAGGATGAGGGAAGGTTGGCTCCCTGATATGAGACTGGCTGCCCCAGTAAAATTGGCTAATTTCTGCAAGAAAGAAACTGTCTGTAAATTCTGATATCATAAGTTGTCTTTATATTATTTGGATGATTTATTATTTTGCATTAATTATGTAAGATCTTCTTAATTAAAACACTTAAGTACTGTTTAAAATAGCTTCCATGCAGATTCCTTCACTGGTGCCTGCTTGTCTGGAGTCGCTGTCAATGTTGCTGTGACATTTATGGCCCTGAAGTGGACAAGGCTCAAACGTTGTCATGATTTAATGTAGCCGGCGTAAAAGCTTAGCTGCTCATTAACACATGGCCGTGACACACACACACACACACACACATACATACACACACAAAAACACACACATACAAACGGATGCTGATTAGTTTGGAAGTGTGATTGTATTTATGGGACGGTGATGATAACGCGTTTGGTGGCTGAAAATGTGGTGCATATTGTCTTGCCAGGAATCGATGAAAAATGTTTGCCTGATGAGCAAACACAATGTCAGAATCTAAGTAAGCTAAGCTAAACATCCATCCATTTACTATTGTGCTTGTCTTAGAGTCTTGGGTGAGCTGCAGCCGATGCCAAATTGTCATCAACTTTCTGTGAAGCGGGGTTGTCAGCCTCTGCTGAATGTAGCTTATATAGTAACTTGTCAACGAAATGGTCGTTTTTTTCGGCCCAAAACGCCTTACAATACATGGTCATTTTTTTCGGCCAAAAATGCCTTACGACATACGGTCTTTTTTTTTTTTTTTGGACAAAAACGCCTTACTATACATGTTCCTTTTTTTCGACCCAAACCGCCTCACTATACATGGTCATTTTTTTCGGCCCAAAACGCCTTACTATACATTGTCGTGTTTTTTTTTCCGGCCAAAAACGCCTTACTATACATGGTTGTTTTTTTCGGCTCAAAACACCTTACTATACATGTTCGTATTTTTGGCCCAAAACGCCTTACTGCAGTTTACGTGGTTGTTTTTTTCGGCCCAAAACACCTTACTATACATCAGGGGTGTCCAAAGTCGGTCCTCAAGGGCCGCTGTCCTGCCTGTTTTCCAGCTCTCCCAGGAGCAACACACCTGATTCAAATAATCAGGAATGTTCTAATGTTGCTTTAAAGCTGGCTGATGAGCTGATCATCTGAACAGGTGTGTTGTAGCCCAGAGAGATGGAAAACAGGCAGGACGGCGGCCCTCCAGGCCCGGAGCTGGACATGCCTGCTATACATGGTCATTTTTTTCGCCCCAAAACGCCTTATTATACGTGGCCTTTTTTTCGGCCCAAAACGCCTAACTTTATATGGTCGTATTTTTGGCCCAAAACGCCTTACTAAACATTGTCGTTTTTTTCGGCCAAAAACGCCTTCCTATACGTGGTCGTTTTTTTCGTCCCAAAACGCCTTACTACACATGGTCATATTTTTGGCCCAAAACATCTTACTCTACGTGGTCATATTTTTGGACCAAAAATGCCTAACTATACATGGTCTTTTTTTTATTTGGACAAAAACACCTTCCTATACATGGTCATTTTTTTCTTCCCAAAATGCCTTACTATGCATGGTCGTTTTTTTTTTCGGCCAAAAACGCCTGACTATACATGGTCGTTTTGTTTTGGACAAAAACACCTTACTATACATGGTCGTATTTTTGGCCCAATACGCCTTACTGCAGTTTACATGGTCGTTTTTTTCGGCTAAAAACGCCTAATTAAACATGGTCGTTTTTTCGGCTAAAAACGCCTTACTATACCTGGTCGTTTTTTTGCTAAAAACGCCTGACTATACATGGTCGTTTTTTTTCGGGTTAAAACGCCTTACTCTATACATGGTCGTTTTTATCGGCTAAAAACGCCTGACTATACATGGTCGTTTTTTTCAACTAAAAACGCCTTACTATACATGGTCGTT
>NW_017805698.1:2470231-2571794 GCF_001891065.2 Hippocampus comes | reverse complement strand
GCTAAAAACGCCTTACTATACATGGTCGTTTTTTCGGGCTAAAAACGCCTTACTATACATGGTCGTTTTTTTTCAACCCAAAACGCCTTACTATACATGGTAATTTTTTTCGTCTAAAAACGCATTAAAATACATGGTCGTTTTTGTTCGGCCAAAAACGCCTTACTATACATGGTCGTTTCTTTCAGGTTAAAAAGCCTTACTCCACATGGTCGTTTATTTCGGCTAAAAACGCCTTACTATACATGGTCGTTTTTTTTTCAGCTAAAAAGGCCTTACTATACATGGTCGTTTTTTTGTCTAAAAACGCCTTACTATTCATGGTCGTTTTTTTCGTCAAAAAACACCTTACTTTACACTGTCGTTTTTTTTGGCTAAAAACGCCTTACTTTACAGTCGTTTTTTTCATGTAAAAACGCCTTACTTTCCATGTGCGTTTTTTTCGGCTAAAAAGCCTCACTATACATGCTCGTTTTTTTTCGGATTAAAACGCCTGATTATACATGGTCGTTTTTTTCGGCTAAAAACGCCTTACTATACATGGTCGTTTTTTCGGCTAAAAACGCCTTACTATACATGGTCTTTTTTTTTGGCTAAAAACGCCTTACTATACATGTCGTTTTTTTCGGCTAAAAACGCCTGATTATACATGGTCGTTTTTTTCGGCTAAAAACGCCTTACTATTCATGGTCGTTTTTTTCGTCAAAAAACACCTTACTTTACACTGTCGTTTTTTTTGGCTAAAAACGCCTTACTTTACAGTCGTTTTTTTCATGTAAAAACGCCTTACTTTCCATGTGCGTTTTTTTCGGCTAAAAAGCCTCACTATACATGCTCGTTTTTTTTCGGATTAAAACGCCTGATTATACATGGTCGTTTTTTTCGGCTAAAGATGCCTTACTGTACATGGTCGTGTTTTTGGCAAAAAACGCCTTACTATACCTAGTCGTTTTTTTCGTCTAAAAACGCCTTACTATACATGGTCGTTTTTTTTCAACCCAAAACGCCTTACTATACATGGTAATTTTTTTCGTCTAAAAACGCATTAAAATACATGGTCGTTTTTGTTCGGCCAAAAACGCCTTACTATACATGGTCGTTTCTTTCAGGTTAAAAAGCCTTACTCCACATGGTCGTTTTTTTCGGCTAAAAACGCCTTACTATACATGGTCATTTTTTTCGGCTAAAAACGCCTTCCCATACATGGTCGTTTTTTCGGCTAAAAAAGCCATACTATACATGGTCGTTTATTTTGGCTGAAAACGCCTTACTATACATGGTCATTTTTTTCGGCTAAAAACGCCTTACTCTTCATGGTCGTTTATTTTGGCTGAAAACGCCTTACTATACATGATGGTTTTTTTGGGCTGTAAAAAACACCTTACTATACATTGTCGTCTTTTTTGGTTCAAAACACCTGAACGTATATGGTCTTTTTTTTTTTTTTTGTGAAAAACGCTTTCCTATGTTTAAAAAAATACTTTACATAAAAAAGCCTTACTATCCATGCGCTCACATCTCAAAAAACGGTCTTATATAGGTACAATTTAAGGTGTTCATGACCTGCCTGGTAGTCGAATGGTTAGTGCGTCGGCGTTCCGCTGTGGAGGTGCAGGTTTCGGATCCAGCTCCGTCCTTCGTCTGTGTTCTCAAAATGTGTGTGGCCATTCATTTTCTGATCTTCTTTTCTGCACAACTATTCGGGATCACACTCACACCTCCGGACAATGTAGTATTTGTTTATCACCTGACAGGTAGTCGAAAGGTGAGTGCGTCAACGTCGTACTGCGGAGATGCAGGGTTCGATTCCCTCTCCAGCCTACCTGTGTGTTCTCAAAAACATGTATGGCTGTCCGTTTTGTGATCCTCTTCCCCGCGCAACTATTGGCACTCACACTCACACCGAGGAACAATATGGAGCATTCGTTCACTCCTGGGAGTCGAATGGTTAGTGCATCCGCGTTGCGCTGCGGAGGTGCAGGCTTTGATTCTGGCTCCGGCCATTCGGTGTGCGGTTGCATGTTCTACCTGTGCCTGCGCAGGTCTCCAAAAACATGTGTGGCCATCCATTTTCTTGTCCTCTTCGCGCTCACACTGACACCTCGGGACAATGTTGAGCAGTGTTCCCACTCTTCCACTTGCTTTTTATTTATGGACCTTCTCAGGACTTTTGAGGGCTAATTTAGCGATTTTTTAAAAGGACTTTTTCTCCATTCAGCAGGGAATTAAGGTGGATTTCATGAACAAAAAGCCACATATCACTGAGCTGGTGTTCAAATCGTTGCTGCCATAGGAAGGGCACATCTTTATTTTTAGGGGCAATCAGCTCACCCTTTATTTGACATACTGTTTGTCAAATTGGCCCGAAATGACCCGAAGTGATCACTTTATCATCATCAGAACTGATCAGAGACGGTGGGAGAAGCAGAGCGGGAACCAGGAAGGCATGTAGCCCGACAGGGGGGTTTGAGGGGAAGGGCAACAGGCACATTTTCCGACAAAACTATTGATTGGAAGGGTGGGGAAAATGACATACACAAATGAAAGGAACACCACAGGTTAGTTTTTAAGGATTTTTATTGATTTTCGAAGCTTTCCCTGAAAATTAAGGACAATTAAGAACATTTCACTTTTTTTAATGAACTTTAAGGACCCGTGGGAACCCCGTCTAGTGTTCATGACCTACCTGGTAGTCAAATGGTTCGTGCGTCGATGTTGCACTGCAGAGGTGCAGGGTTCGAATGCAGCTTCGTCCTTCCTGTGCGTTCTCAAAAATGTGCTTGGGCATGCATTTTCTGATCCTCTTCCCCCCACCACTAGTCATGCTCACACTCACATCTACGGACAATGTAAAGTGCTTGTTCATCACCTGACTGGTAGTCGAATGGTTAGTGCGTCGGTGTTGTACTGCGGAGGTGCAGGGTTTGATTCCAGGTCTAGCCTTCCTGTGTGTTCTCAAAAACGTGCATGGCTCTCCATTTTCTGATCCTCTTCCCCCCAATTATTCGCGCTGACACTCACACCGAGGGACAATATATAGCATTCATTCGCTGCCTGGTAGTCGAATGGTTAGTTCGTTGGTCCCGTGCTGCGGAGATGCAGGGTTCGATTCCGGCCTTCCTGCGCGTTCTCAAAAATGTGTATGGACATCCATTTTTTGATTTTCTTCTCTGCACAACTATTCGCGGTCACACTCACACCAAGGAACAATCCACAAAACACCTTACTATACATGGTCGTTTTTTTTCGGCCCAAAACACCTTACTATCTATACATGGTCGTTTTTATAGCCCAAAACGCCTTACTATCCACGGTCGTTTTTTTCGGCCAAAATGCCTGACTATACATGGTCGTTTTTTTCGGCCCAAAACGCCTTACTATACGTGGTCGTTTTTTTCGGCTAAAAACGCCTTACTATACGTGGGCGTTTTTTTTCGGCTAAAAACGCCTTACGATACATGGGTGTTTTTTTTCGGCTAAAAACGCCTTACGATACATGGTTGGGTTTTTTCGGCCAAAAACGCCTTACGATACATGGTCGGGTTTTTTCGGCCAAAAACGCCTTACTATACATGGTCGTTTTTTTCGGCTAAAAACGCCTTACAAAACATGGTCGTTATTTTCGGTTAAAAACGCCTTACGATACATGGTCGGGTTTTTTTTGGGCTAAAAACGCCTACTAGACATGGTCATTTAGTAAGGTGACCAAAAATGAAATGACCCGAAGATATAACGTGATCATCATCGTAACCGATCGGGGTTAGGGCGTTTGGAATTTGGGCGATTGGGGTTAGGGCGTTTGGGGTTTGGGCGACTGTGGAGGGTTATTCCAGGCACTCAGAATCACTTCATTAAAAAAAAAGGGGGGCTTTTATTCAGTTTCTGTCATCCCCCAAATTATAACAGTGAACAATTGATTTGCAATAACTCCGTCATTTGTCTTCCACAAACACCCACATAAAAAAACACCGAAATTAGTCCAGGGTTGTGTTCATTTTCCATTCACATTCAGGACAACTATCGTAGATGCTGCGGGTTGCCACGGCAACAGCAGGGACGCCCGCTCTGCATTTATCAGCTCATGACTAGCAAGCTTGAAGCTTTTATTTGAAGGCACAATCATTACACATTGTTTCAGCACTACAAAAGGGATTGTTTATTTTTTAATATCGACGCATGTCCCCAATCGGCTGTCCCATTTTTTTTTTGCATGTTTTGTAATTAACTGGCTGCAACTGCACTCAGTCTGTGTGAGTGTGTGTTTGTGTCAAAGTTTGGTTCAAGCCCGCTAATTAGCTTTCAAGGCCATTATCACTGTTTTCTCACTGCATCAGCATGTTATACTCCTCTTTCTTCTTCTTCTTCATCATCATTTCATCATTCCTTAATTATTCATCACTTCTTCATTTCTCCGTTTCCTCCTCCTTAGGTGACTGGCCTCATTCTCACGCTTCCCCTGACTGTAAAACACACTAATCTACACTGAGGTGTTCAAAACCACACACACACACACACACACACACACACACACACACACAGCACATATACTCCTTGAACCGGAAGGAAACATGCCAATGACAGTCTCTTGAGGTTGTCTTTTGCCTGAAAGTGTAACCTACTAATGCCAATTTTAACTCGACTGGTAAGCACTAATCACTGAGCACACACATGCATGCACATACGCACCACTCCCTTTGAACGAGAACAGTGCAAACTTTCTAGGTCAGGGGAGATTTTTTTTTTTTCAAAAGACCCCCCCACCCCATAATTCAAACACCAATCAAAATTCGTGTAACGAGCATGTGAAGCTAAATGTCGTGGGAATTATTTATTTTAAGAATGTTTCAATTGGTGTGTTTTTTTTTCTTTTCTTACTTCTTTTTTTCTTGCTTTCTTGCATCTTTTGCTGCCATTAGCCAAGTGTGAGCAGAGTGAAGATTGTGAGCCGGTTGAGTTCAAAGAGCAACATTATTTGGTCGCGATTTAGCAGGTCCAGTGAACCTCCGCTATTCTCTATGTTTTGCAAAGTCGACGAGCGTCTCTGTGTTCAACTTCTAAAGTGCCACAGTTCATTGACCATGGTGCGAAAAGAGCAATGAACATGTTTACTTGCTAATATTGGAGAGGAAAAAAAAACATTAAAGATGCTTAAAAGCAGAACGGGTACAGAACGGTACAATACAATTATCTGCCATTCGACCATTAATTAAAAAGTAATTAGCTATTTTCTTTTTATCCATTACACACAGCTCCGTGTGTTCAGTCATTTAAATACAACAATATGAAGCAACAATGTGAACAAAGTACAGAGCATTTAATTTGCTCTGAATACAATGTTTTGTCGAAAACCAACATGTTGCATATTGCTGATTGGCACAAAAAAAACAAAAAAACCTTTTTGTCATATATCTCTTCAATCTCTTCTCAACGCTTGATTTCCACAACTCTTTTGTGAAGAACTCTTTGGTGTATGTATAATGTGCCTGAAATACAGTGTACAAATGTTTTCACTGCTGCCATGAAAGAGGGTTGGGGGGCAAGTATTTACATCAGGTATCAGTATTGGGCCGATACTGGCCACATTTCAAGGAATCAGGTCTTGCGAAAGCTGCCGATACTAGCCACCGATACAAAAGGGGGAAAAAAAAGACAAAGTCCTCCTGGACAGTAGGTGGCACTACAAGGCAGCGTTTTGACACGTAGGTGTTAGAAGCACGAGTGGTATCGCTACTCAATATAGATGAGGACTCAAGAATGAATATGAAAAGTGATATCGAACATCCCTACATTAAGTGTTTCATGAAATGATGAAAATACATCATCATCATCATCATCAACTGTAATGGTTGCCATTGCTTTGGACATGAGAACAGCACCAAATGATGGTTAGCCCAGAATGCAAAATTCATCCCGTTGCTCCCGGCTAACTTATTTGTTTGGTTTCTTGTGTGTGTCTTGCACTCTAAATGGAGAGTTTTTATTCTTGGTTTTTTTTGGTGTTTGTTTTTTTTTTTGTTTTGTTTTGTTTTTTGCAATGCTGCTCAGGGCGACGTGGGGCACATTACCTTAGTGACTGGCAGGCTATATTATTCATGAGCTGACGGGCAGTGACAGATGACTTCCTTCATGAATGCATGCGTGTGAATTGACACTTCCATTTCCAAAAAATATTCAAGGCAATACGCGACTTAATGTGTGACATAATAATGCGTGCTCTTCTTCCTCACTCTGACAATTTGAGGTGATATATTTTTTTTTAACCTGAACACAATTAAAGAGACGCTAACCCTAAGTGGCGACAGCATCTTTTCCAGTAATTAGCCTTCCACGAGACGCTCATGCAATCACTCCGCAGTGTTTATGTTCCAGGAAAGCTGCAGTACGTGCCTTATTAGTGGTGCCCAGTCTGTCTCTGCTCTCACCATTACTCTGCAAAAGTCCTTTTTATTTTGCTTGGGAATCCACTTTTACAGCATCAGTTAGCTGATATGTCTCACAAAAGTTCTAGGGTCAAATCTCAGCTCAGGTCGCTCTGTGGGGAGTTTCTCCTTGTAGGGATAATTCCTCCCAAATCATTCATGTTCAGTTCCTTAAGACTGTAAATTGCCCTTGGCATCAATGATGTGGAGCTGGTTGGTTTTCTATATGTGCTTTGTGATTGATAAAATGGAAAACAAATGGTGGTTGGATTTTCTCCATTTTATTTTGTAAAATAGTTGCACAAAATGAAATCACCTGCATTCAAATACATTTTTTTTAGGTAGATGTATAGTCTATTTAACAAAAATATCTGGATTCAGATCATTTCATGCTGCGCAACCATTGATGACATAAGATTGAGTAAATGTAGCACATTTTTTTCAGTGTACTGTATTGGTAAATGGGGGGATGAAAATAAGTAGAGGCAGCACAGCGGTCTATTGGAAAGCACATCTGCCTCACAGTCAAAAGTTTCTGGCTTTCGGTCTCAGCTACTTTGACCTCCGCTCTCATTCCAAAACCATCCACATTCATTAAAAACTCTAAAAATGTCCATAGCTGTCAATATGAATGGCTGTTTCTTTAAATGTGCCTTACAATTGACTAGTAATCAATCTACGGTGCACCCCTGTCTCTCGCCCAATGTCAGCCAGGATAGGCTCCGGCTCATTGTTGATTAATAATGAGGATGAAAATGGATGGATGGAAATACTTTTTCATATTACTCCTAAAAATATGCAAATAGCAGCCTCCCGCCTAATAGACACCGTTAATAGTCCTCTGCCAGTCAGTGTCGATTGTCATCATCTTCTGTAGAAATGATTTGTCTTTCTGTCTTGGTCCCTGTCATTGTCTCCCTATAGGCTAAGCAGGCCCTTCTGTCGCTCTTTTATGAGCCGCCTCCATCTCGCTGGCAGCACGATGGAGGCTCAATATTGTGTCATTTGTCACCGCGCACACAGCTGCAGGCGGCATCCAGCTCAATGGACACCAAACTAAATTTACTTGGGTGTGCAGCAGGAAGATGGAGACCCAGACGGATGGATGAATGATGACAGAAAGGCAAAAGTGAGGCCGTGGTTAGAAACGAAAGCAGGGTGGATGTGTGAAGGGGGGGAAGAAAAGTTGTTTTAGGCAATGACAAAACGGAAGCAAAGGCAAATGTGAGTGGAGGAAAATAAGCAGAGTGAGAGATTGATGAAGTGAATGTGAAGGCTAATGAGTCCTACTGATTGAAAGTGTAGTGTGTGTGTGTGTGTGTGTGTGTGTGTGTGTGCGCGCGCGCGCGCGTGTGTGTGACAGACTAGTGCTTAAAGGCTGTCCATTAGGTGTTTAGTAACGCAATGTAATGACCGAGCTTGTACGGTGGTTTCCAATCATCATGTGTCAGTGTGCCTGATGTTGATGTTCTTGAAACCTTTACAATCTTTCAGCACACACATTGAGAAGAATGCCGACATGTCTAAGATGCCGACAGTCAACATTCTGCATCATACTCAGGGCTGCGCTTAATATTTTGTACTCTCACGTGAAACTCCTTGAATTTAATCAAAATCTTGGGAACAACTCTCAGTATGATGCCGAGCAGTCATGCACAACTGCCAGCTACAAACACAATAATGAACATGTCAATTTGTACCTCTCTGTGAAATTTAAGTCGAACAAAAATAATTCAACAGTTTGTGCATTGTGATTTTATGCTTGAATTCAGCGGGAATTGTGGCTGGTGTTCATGCTTTGGCCACCAGGGGCAGTATAAAACATACACTACATTGATTTGATGATGACACAAAGTTGCAGTCACATTCATTTTTTTTCATGAGGAAGATAAAGAATACATGCCTGTGACGATTAATTTTAAATGATCTGTCTGCATATTTTGCAACCGTCTGTGTTTAAGTTCAAGTTGCCCTAAGGTTTAAAATCACATTTTCTCAAAAACTGAACAAATTGTGCTCATTTAACTAACAAATATTGATGACTTATATTTCTAGATGAGGGAGGTATTGATTTTTTTCCCTCCTCCCACAAAGGAGAAGCGTTAATCAGACTGTTCTTAGCAAGATGTGGGTTTAACCTTCAAATTGTGTTGGAGGTCAAATTGTCCAGTTTGAAAAGCTAAACAATCGTGATAAATGCCAAAATGGGAAAACATTCTGGAATTAAAAATATATATTGTTACTCAATAGTATAAAGGCATGAAAAAATAGTTTTATTTGTATGACATATTGGTGGTGTTTTTTTTGTTTTTTTTGCAGTAGGTCACATGGTGCAAGCATTATAGGGCTTACTTTATGTTTCATTTATTTTTTACTTTTTCTCAAGAATATGCATAGTAGATAATCAATATTACATTGGATTCCCTGATGGAAGTACTGTATCCCCATACAATTACGTGTATTTTATACAGTTATTAAAACGGATCGCTACATAATGGAAAATATTGATCTTGCAGCAAGATGTGGACCTCCTGTGAAAATCATTACACCATTTCGAGTGTGTGTGTGGCTCTGTGTGTGTGTGTGTGTGTGTGTGAATAACACGCTGCCGGCAACCGTCTGGATCCTGTCTTGTTCTCAAGACTTGATGTAAACGAGCGGCCTCTGCATGTCAAGTTTGAAATGGGCTGCCACGCCTCCCTTTTGCCTCACTTCCATATATGGGTGTCCTGTCCGTGCAAAGGGGATTACGATGTTTAGGTTCATCATGGCACTCCAGTGACCTGAGAGGAGAGATTCCTCATAGCATTAACAGCTCACGTTTTTTTTTTTTGGGGGGGGGAGGGGGGCTTTTTCTTCATCTGACTATGTTGGCTGATATTAGGCCTTTTCCAAAAAATAATAAAGCAAATAGGCTTTGCTGATTCAATGACAAGATGGCATGACTTTTTCATGAAACGGTGGGCCAAGTGGAGATGTTGATACGTGTGTGGTGTGGTGGCTTGGTTGTCTCGAGCACACCGCAAACGTCCTGAGTAATAAGAACAATTTTTTTTTCCTTGTCATGGTCGCTCACATTTTAATATATGGTTAAAATGTTAGAAATATGTCTGTGTGTTACTACCAGAATGTTTAGTTGTTGACAGGGTTACAGTGTGCGGAGTATCTCTCAGGATGACTGGTTCTGTCTATAAACGGCTTGACTGTCTGAACACGAAACTTACTTTTTTCCCCTTTGGGTGAACGTTTGTCAGCGGCACAGAGTCGAGTTGGTGAATAGAGCGCGGCACAAAGAGCACAGAGGGAGAAGGACAAGAGGCAGAAAGAAGTCTGGCAGTGGAGCAGACACGCCCCATCACACATCAGCCGAGACCAGACATCCTCCATTCTCTCCATCTGCGCCGTCACCGCAGCTGGCCTCTTCACTTTCTCTCACTCCATTTCCCCTATTTTACCACCCTTCCCGCTCATAATTCCTCTTCCTTCTCTATTGGCTCATCTCCTGCTCATTTTCTGCATGTGAATAGTTCTTTCTCTCCTCAATCTGCTTCCTCTCGCTTTTCCGACAGATTCCATCTCTACTTGCTCTTTTCATTTTCCTTTCTTGTTGCGGTCCATCCATTCACGTTCTATAGCGCTCATCCTTATTTGGGTTGTGCGGGAGATGGAGCCCATCCTGCTTCACGCTAGGCGAGAGAAAAGGGGTCGACCCTGGACCGGTTGCTAGCCATTCACAGAACACGTATAGACAAACACTCAAAAGCTGGAGTGCCTGGAGAAAACCCACACAAACTTCACACAGAATGAAGCCAGTATTCAAATCCAGAACCATGAGGCTGACATATTTACCACTAGGCCAGTGTGCTGTTTATTCTTTGAATAATTCTCAGCAAGCTACTTTTGCTCCATTTGCTTTGCCTTTTTAATGTCTTTAGCTGTTTGTAACTTTTTAGTAGTGTGCTTTTGCTTGTGTGAAGCACACTGAGGTGCCTTGTGTACGAAATGTGCCTCATAAATAAAACTGCCGAAGCCTTTTAGGCTAAAGGTGAAATGTTCAACAAACAAGAGTCCAGTTGATCTTGATCTTTTTTGATGTTTTTTTTCTCCTTTAAGGATCAACATTGCTACTTCCTTCAATATCAGTCAGACTCTCTTCGGCCTTGCCCGATTGAGCCCGATCTGCTCACACAATGTCAGGACCACAGGGGCACCGTTTCAAAAAGTCCCGAAGGGGTCCCGCGCAAAGGCCATATGGCATGGCATTGAGCGGGCGGTTCCGCGCAAGGAGACAGAAGACAGACACAAGTTTGTGCGCGGGAATGGATGGCAACCCTTGATGGCCGCGGGCAAGTCCGACACTCATTAGTTTCCCATGGCGAATTGATATTGTTCTCGCTAGCTTTTGGTTCGCAACACCACACAACACAAGGCTGACTGCATGAATAGATGCTTCAAAATGCGTGTGTGTGTGTGTGTAAGTGTGCAAAGAGCGTCAAGATCAGGATTTAGTGACCGTCTGCTTTCGGCTCCTCGTTTGATATCCAAAACTCGTGTTGCCGTAGCGTGCGCATGTATGACAACACAACACCTGTTGTCTTGCTGGGTACACTAATCACCCGCATATTCGCTTGTCACTATTCACAAAGTCACCGAAAACGTCTGTGACTATTGATGTATGCTCTGTATGCGATGCTGCTCCGTTTGTGTTAAAATATCTGTTGTTTGAAGGTTTACCGTTACCGTTTCGCATTATATGTTAGCATTAAGCTAGCAGACTTTGGTTAAAGGCAAAATGATATGTTTAAGTTGAACACTGGTTTTGAAATACAGAAGGTTCAGTTCTCTTTTGCGCGATGGGTCCGTTTCACAATAAACTTCCCAGCTGAGAGTGACAAACAGCTGGAAGTGAGCTGGAGGATTTAGAGTGAAATACAGTACATCTTGACTGATATACAAGGTTTGTTTTTAATCGGAGAAGAGCTTGGTTTAGCCTTGGTTGTTTGGGAAGATTAGGAGAGCCGTTTTTCCTTTTCATCTATTCTTTTTAAAGTAAAAATATGTCCATGATCATAAATCAAACTTTAACATTTGATTACAATGGTCAACAGAAAATTTGAAAAAGAGATGGCTTTTATGTGACGCTAAATGTATTTTTCACGCTGAGCCTTTTTTTTTTTAGCACAGGTTTTTGAGAGATGGCTTTATGTGACGCTAAATGTATTTTTCACGCTGAGCCTTTTTTTTTTTTTTTTAGCACAGGTTTTTGATATGTATTTGTTTATTTAAGTTAGACCTATAAAAGCGTACAAAATACACATTTTACCATGTCAATGATTAAAAATGTATTGACCAGTGTTATGAGCCCCAAACTGATTTCCCATAAGATTGGGGACAAAAAAAAAAATAAAAGTCACTCTTACCACAGCCCACACCACATGATAATGGCCCAAGATCATTTTGAATTTACTTGAGATGCTCAAATTAGGCCCAAATCTCATGAGGCTAAATATTGCGACACATCTCTCTCTTATTTTCAATCTCAGTTGATTGTGCAACTTGACCCAAAGTCGGGCCCCGTGAGAAAATAGTATGTGCAGTGCAAAAATGTTTTTGCTAATTTCCCCCTTTTGGCCAGTAAAAGTCTGGAGGTTATAAAAGTTTGCATACCCTTTTGTACAATTGTCATCGGTCACATCTGCATGGCCCTTCACCACTGAGTACACGCTGAGTGGTATATTAAAAAAAGATTGACTTGAGCTCATTGCACTGCTTTTTTTTGCGCGGTAATATTCATGAAATTCCTAATAGCCGCATTCATCAGAAGCCTTGGAAGTGCAATCATTTCACAGGATGGAATGTAATGCACGAAGCATGGACTTCACTGCAATATGAGCAGCCACCGCTGCATTTGTGGGAATAAATGTATCGGGGAAAAAAAAGAAAAAACAAATAGCAAATCATAATCAAGCCTGTAATTATTCAAGAACCTCCAACAGCATCTATACAAGTGTTGTTTACTGAGTCGTAAGATCAACTTGCAATTGGTTTTAGGAGGTAGGCAGACTGAACTCGTGTTTACTTGTTGATTTGATTAAGGAAATGGTACCAAATGTAGTCGGCGTGCATGTTTGCTGTACCAAATTAACAACAAAGGGGTCATTGTATCAGGAGAAGTCTGGCGTGCATGTGAACCCCTCTGGGAAATTAAAAAAAAAAAAAAAAACAAATCACTAATTTGAGTTATGTGGAGGGTTTCATGTCTACCATGTACTGTGTTTTGCTTATGTGCTTTGGAACAAGCTGTTTGATACTCGCAGACATTGGCAATATAATCTCAAGACAAAGTCACACTAAAGTTTGTCGTTTCAAGACTTCAAAGGCTTCATGACTGTCGCATTAGAGCCAAATTGTGTTTTTTGTTATTGTAAAGTGTCCTTGGGTGTCTTGAAAGGCGCTTATAAATAAAATGTATTATTATTATTATTATAAATACAAACCCGTGACAAGCACAGCCAATGTGTCTTGAAACAAAAGAAAATGTCCCACTTCTTCTGAAGGCCACAAACAATACAACTCAAGAAATTCAATTGAGCCTGGCAGATGAGCGTTTATCTTTTCAGGTCAAATATTCAAGATTTGTGGAGAGGCTACTGTGGAAAACAAATTAGAATTTGAAAATGGTTAGATTTCTAGATTGATTACTTGATTGTCACGAGGTTCTCAGGTCTTACAGCAGCGGATGTCGAAAGCAAATATATACACAACTTCACCGAATAATCAATTATGTGCTAACACTGTTAGCCAATGTTCATTTTTGAATGCAGCTCTGCTTACCTTATGGCACTGACATCCTACGAGGGGGCATCGGATTTCTGCATGATATTGTTTTAGAGTACAGTGATCCCTCGCTATTTCGCGGTCTGTTTACCGCGGCTTCAGTGCATCGCAGATTTTTTCAAACATGTTTAAAAATATATATATACATGTAGTACAGTACTGTATATGTTGCTCTATGTGACTCGCTGTTTTGCTGACTTTCGCAGCTTCTCGCGGACCATTTGCGGACTTTTTGTGGACTTAAAAAAAAAAATTACATGTTTACTGTATTTTGTTATTCATAAACTAACCTAACTTATACATGTTTAAATCTATTAGTATACAGCATTAAGTCATGTTAATTACTTCAAAATTTACTTCTACATGCATGCATACCATTAAATTTGGTCTTATAAATATTATGTAGATGTACTGTACCTATATGGAGAGGGGTGGGGGGGGGGTCGCTACTTCACGGATTTTCGTTTATCGCGGGCGGTTTTGGTTCCCATTAACCGCGATAAACGAGGGATTACTGTATTACTTGAAAACGGCTCTGGATCTTCACCTAGGCCAGCCCCAAATCATGAGCAGAGAAACTAGGTGTGAGGGTGGTATATCACAATATGTGTGTGGTGCCGTTGGCCCCGCCTCTCACCCAAAGTCAGCCGGGATGACCCGAATGGGAAATAAAAACGCTACTTGCTCATGACTTTGGAGCGCCTTTTATTACTTTGTTACCTTGATGGCGGTATCACATACTGACTCACAATTAGGTTTTACTTTCAGACCTCAAAATGTCAAAGCCCGCTTGGACAAAGTTCCATCTTTGGTGAGTGATTTCACTCTGAAAGTTCTAATTACGCCCTGTTTTCCTGCAGGATAAAACTTAGAATTAGACATAAACACGATATATTTCCCTAATTAGCTGTCTTCAGAGCAGATGGTCTCTGTGGCAGATTCCGAGACCCTTCTCTTGACACGCTTTGTGATGGACTGCCATCATTCAACAGTGTTTGCGTGTTTGAGAGAGGAAAAGAGGCATGGAAATGAGTTGACTTCGCACTACTTTATGTCTGAATTGTAAAGCGACATTCAGTTGACCTCCACTGTCACTGAAACATTGAGATGCATGCGGCATTTGTATGGAAGGTGTGTGCGTCTGCGGGTGTGCGTGTTTGCCTTTCTGGGGAATTGAGTCTCCGCGCAAGATGCACTTGCCCGTCAAAATAACGGTTGTTATGGTAACGACGTTTACGGCGACAGATGTGTTGGTGGTAATCAGGCTAGGACAAAAAAGCACAGGGGACACACGGATATGCGGGAATTGTCAGCGCGTTCGATAAGTGAATAAAAACACAATGGGGGAAAAAAAGCGTTCGAATGTACACAGCCAGTGAACACATTCATCGAAACAAAAAGGAGGGATTTAATGTCTTAATCGTCCCCCCGCCCCAAAATGTGTTGAGCAGCATTGTCATTCTAATGCATTTGGAGAAAGAGACTTAATTAAAGATAAATGTCATGATATCAACTGAGCGCTCCCCATTGTGATGAATTAAAATTCCGAGCATGACAAAAGCTTCCCGCCGTATTAGAGTGCTTTGGGATGTTTACGAGAGATGAGTAAATACCGGCAAAGTCGCAAAGAAGATGGGCTTACAAATGCTGTAAGCGCTTTCTTCGGGTGACACTTCATGATGCAAAAGCCGTAGCTGAAAGAATCACCGCAATAAAGCCGTCGGATATTCTGCATTGTTTTTCAAAACACTCTACGGAAGTAACGGGGAACACTGCTGCTACAGAAACACTCAACCAACGTGTTCTCTGTTCTCCGTGTGTGCGCATGTGTGGCAGGTAAATGTGGAGAATGATTGGCAGCAAGAATTTGTGCGATGTTAATAACACACAAGAGGGCAACTGTCACTGTGAAGCTGTCTCACACACCGACAGAGACACGAAGGCTGTGTGGTGGCACTGAACTCAACACAACTCACTGAACAAAACGCAGCAGTTCGGCAGCAAAAATTTGAGAGCCATTCAAAAAAAGACGATTCAGAACATTGATTGCCACTCTCAGTACAAGTCTGCGGTCAAACTAAACATAAAATAAAGAGAATGAAACATTTTGTATTCAAAGCAACCGCAGAGCTTAGCCGGTCAATAGGCAAGCTGAATGCTAATACTAACACTTAACTCTTGGAGCACCGCTGACGTGAAATGTGATCAATGGAAATCCTAAAGGGAAGCATCTGCAACGTCAATTGCCGTTACCTTCGTTTTTATGAGAATGGGAGGAGAAAAGTCCAACAACAACAAAACACTGGCTATCGCCAGTAGATAGCGTGTCGTCTCTTTTGGATGACATTGCCCGGTATCGAAACAATTCTTGACGCTTGTAAATATGGTTGATGGATGACATTTTTGACTGTTTACCACACACACACACACACACACACACACACACACACACACACACACACACACACACACTCTACTGAATAGTACTACTGCATAATAGTGGGCAAACGTTTTGTTTGTCAAATGTAAAATTGTTACACGGGTGAATATTTGTAAAAATATGATTTTGCCATCAAAAGCGCATTTTCCTTGTTATTGGTGGTATTTTAATAGAGGAAAACAGATGCATCACAAAAGTAAAAATTATTAAGCATAAAAGCCATGTTGGGCATTAAATATATATTTTCACAAAAAGCTTGTTTTCTGCATTTTTTTTTGGGGGGGGGGGGGTTAAACAAGGTGATTTGAGTAAATCTAACTGAAGCTCTTCTGGTGATTACCAACAAACTACAAAGGTTGACTGCAGTCAAGAAGTTAAATAATTGTTATTTATTTAATATTGTCTAGTAATGAAAAAAACATCGAAACAACACTTCGGCAATATCACACCAGAGGGTTTGATGTTGTAACTTATCAATCTTTTAGAAACAGTTACTGATTCCGTAAGTAAATTCGAATGTTTTCAAATGTCTTATTTTGATGAAACACATCATGATAATCTGTCGGCTTTCATGAAGGATTACAGAAATCAGAGATTACTGACTGTTGAGAAGCAGAAATAATTTGGACAATTTCAAGTTAAACAATGGCTCTGAGCAATTACTGGATTATTAATATATTTGTAAATAAATTTGATAATCGATTCATTTTGAAACTTCGGGACACACACACACACACACACACACACACACACACACACACACACACACACACACACACACTCTACTGAATAGTACTACTGCTTAATAGTGGGCAAACGTTTTGTTTGTCAAATGTAAAATTGTTACACGGGTGAATATTTGTAAAAATATGATTTTGCCATCAAAAGCGCATTTTCCTTGTTATTGGTGGTATTTTAATAGAGGAAAACAGATGCATCACAAAAGTAAAAATTATTAAGCATAAAAGCCATGTTGGGCATTAAATATATATTTTCACAAAAAGCTTGTTTTCTGCATTTTTTTTGGGGGGAGGGGGGTTAAACAAGGTGATTTGAGTAAATCTAAGCTCTTCTGGTGATTACCAACAAACTACAAAGGTTGACTGCAGTCAAGAAGTTAAATAATTGTTATTTATTTAATATTGTCTAGTAATGAAAAAACATCGAAACAACAATTCGGCAATATCACACCAGAGGGTTTGATGTTGTACTTATCAATCTTTATGAAACAGTAAGTGATTCTGTAAGTAAAGTCGAATGTTTTCAAATGTCTTATTTTGATGAAACACATCATGATAATCTGTCGGCTTTCATGAAGGATTACAGAAATCAGAGATTACTGACTGTTGAGAAGCAGAAATAATTTGGACAATTTCAAGTTAAACAATGGCTCTGAGCAATTACTGGATTATTAATATATTTGTAAATAAATTTGATAATCGATTCATTTTGAAACTTCGAAACTCAATCGGCTTTAGTGGCTGGGATAAGCAACCCACTTTTGAGTTTTGGATGCTTTTGACCACCCCCCCAAACTAATTTCAGTGGGCGAAAAAAGTGACCGCCTATGAAGACAAGACAACAATTTCAAACTTGATCTACTTTTGTCTTGGATCTCAAAATGAGTGCGCCTGCTTCTGTCTGTTTCCAAGTGCCAGATGTGGGGACACACGGGGGGGGCGATCGGGGTGGCTATACAAATATATGACAGATGAAATTAGGACTTGCGGCTAAAGATGGACACAATGCCGACATGAAAATTGCCAATTAACAATCGTGGTTGGCGTGTGTAAATTCTCCTCTGATTAATGAGGCTTTTTATTGAACTTGGCACATCAGCATCTCACCTGGCACCGACACACGCACACGCGAGCATGACGACATACACACTCCGTGCTACAATGCAGCCCTTTAGGGATCAATTACCTCTCACTCACATTTCTATCATCTCAAGGCTTTGATTATGAATGCATCCTCTGACACACGCATGCACACACAAATACACACACATGCGTTGGATATATAAAAGCGTTTTTTTTTTTTTGGAGGAGTTGAGGTTTCTAAAGCTTCTTTTCAAAGCGACTTGTCAGAGAACGTTATCTCTGACAACAGCTAGCCGGACGGCACAATGGCTTTGAAGGTAATGACAATCACAGTTTACCGCGACATTTCTGAATCGACGTGATATGAGCTGCTGTAGCGCGACTCCAAACAAGAATTGTGTGGCTGTTTTTTTTTTGTGTTTGTTTTGTTTTTTGTTTTCCTGATTACCCCCCTGGCGGTTATGAAAAGTCTACACACCCTCGTTCAAATTCCGTGTTTTGTAATTTAAAAAAATAAATAAATGCAACATGCCCATTTTTGAGAGACAGCTACGATTTTGATACCAGTGTGAACAACCTTTTTAACTGTTTTCGGAATCAACCAGGGCCTTTGATTAACACTAAATAAAGTTCAGATGTTTTAGTCGTCTTTACCAGATATGTTTTTCTTTCAAGCAGAAGCCTGAAGATTTGGTGCTCAAACTGACTGTTGCTTCGAACTATTTGTGACTCCTTCCACCCAATCCACAGTTCAAGCCGAAAAAAAGACACCCACAAATCATGATGCTGCCACCACCATGTTTCACTGCAGGAATGCTGTTTTTTTCCGGATCACGCCAAACATACCTTTTGGAATTATGGCCAAAAAGTTCAAGTTTGGATGCAGAATTTTGCATAAATGTGGAACGTGTGCTCTGGCCAAATGTGACAAAGTTTGAATTTGACATGCTCCGAAATAATTGCAACACCTTTATTCTGAATGGGAAAAGAATATCGGCAACCATGTCAACATTTTACACTTACAAAGTTGCTGTACAAATTAGCAATTGATAATTGACTAAAGCAATACAAATAAACACAAATTGGAGCAAAAATTGCATTGGCTTAATACGCACAGCCGAAAGACGGTAATAACAATTCTAATTTGAAAGGATGACAGAGATACTTTTGTACTGATCACAATAGGTGTGTCTCATTAAAAAGATGTTCACGCTTCGTATAATGTAGGTGAGCAGGAGCGATGATTGTACTAAAATGATTGAGACTAAAAAGAGCATCCGTGACAGGAGCAAGGAGACAGTTGCCAGGACGGGACACGCAATGTTTGATTACGCTCAGCGTGATGAACGATGAACTCATTAATGCTGCCGTGGAGAAGCAACGCGCTTGACCTGGGGCACATTGAAGAATTCATTTGTCACCTTTATGTAAACTCATCTCTTCCTCCTCTCGTGCTGATAAATGAAGCAAAGGAAATATTCCAAACAGCTTTCGGCATGATGACGCCTTTATTATTTGATCAGAAGGAGGGTAGGGCGTATTGGGGGCATGCACAATGTCCCCATTATCTATATTTGTGAACCCAGCTTTACTCTGCGGGTCAACTCGTAATTAACCGACTAGTTGTCAAAACTTTTAAACAGAGTACTACATGTAAAAATACATTGCTTTTCAAGTAGCCGCATAATAACCAACAACAGCGTAGTAAGCAGATTCTGCTCATCAAATACCAAGGAGCGCTTTTATTCCTGCAAATGTATATTTAACATTATGAGCAACTGGAACATGACGCAGAGTTTGAACGTCAACATTTGACTTAAAGATCGAAAAAAAAAAAAATTAAGCTTGCGTCATCAACTTAAATGTACTGCACGTTGCTAAAAATTGCATCTACATTTAGTATTGAATTAAAAACAGCTTTGAGAAATGAAATGTAAATTTTTTGTATATTAAGTTAAATACAACTGAACTGTACTCGAAAAACGTTTTGAAGCTTTTATACACGATGTGCTTCAATGTAATGTATTATATAACTAAATGAACACATTTATTCACATTCACATTTATTTTTTCAATATCAATATATATATTCAATACCAATAGAACACACTGCGACAAAGTATGGTAAGTGAGCTACCGGACAGCAAAACTAATGAGAGAAAAGAAATGCGATCAGCCAGACAGAAATACATTTTCTAATAGCTATCACTTTTTAAATTGAGAAACGTTTCCATATTTCAATATTACTGTGGCGTGTCACATTGCCGATTGATTCGCTGAGTGTTACGCTGCCTCACATCACTTCACTCACGTCATGTGAGCAAAACAACATTTATTCAGCCTATTTGTGTCTTGCTGGCAATGCTGGGCTGAGCAAATGACCATAAACGTTCATTATGTCATCATGTCCTGGCATTGCACACACGTCCCGCTCTCGGCAGACACAATGAGCAAAATGTCAGTAAACATTCAACTAATCTGTACGGTCGTGTCCCAGCAGAGGGTGTAAGGAGTATCAAAAAAAAAAAATAGATTAATTTAATATTAAGAAAAAACTTTTCTTCGGTTACTAAATAGGAAGAAAAGCGGACGAGAGCGACTATAAACATTAAGGTCAAGAAAATATCACTTGAGGCAATACAGCGAGCAAGGTCAATAATCTGACAGAGGCTTGGCAATTTGGCAGTACTTAAATTTATGACGGCGGCCAGGTCAGCCAGTGGTTAGCACATCGACCTCACAGTGCAGAGGTACCGGGTTTGATTCCAGCTCTGGCCTTCCTATGTGGAGTTTGCATGTTTTCCCCGTGCCTGCGTGGGTTTTCTCTGGGTACTCTTGATTTCCTCCCACATTCCAAAAACATGCATGGCAGGCTGTTTGAACACTCAAATTTGTCCCTAGGTGTGAGCGTGAGCGCGGATGGTTGTTCGTCTCTGTGTGCCCTGCTGGGATAGGCTCCAGCATGCCCCGCGACTCTTGTGAGAAGCGGATCAGAAAAACGATGGATGGATAAATTCATGACTGAGCTTGACTGGAAACAGGACAAAGGTGCATCGCTGAAGCGGCACACCCTCCAATCCAGCTGGTGCTAAAACAATAACCACCAATAGAGCAAAACCAAGACACTACTGGGCTGGAAATGTTTCAAAGTAAAACATAAAGGAAACAGTATCAGGTTTTCAATACTGTAATGGCACTCAAAATAAATGACACTCTTGACCATTTTTTTTCCCTCTTCTATATCATTGCAATTTGCACTGTGCACTGCATTGTACACTGTGCAGCTGTCACACTATTAGTCATCATTGTCATATCTGCTTCATACCTTTAGAAATAGACTCATATTGACATATTTACTGACCATCTTAAGTCTCAGATAACAGTAGATGATAAAGTTGAATTCCGTCGAAAGACCACTGACTGAACGACCCGCGCTTCAGTTCATAGATTTACATTAACTCATATTTTGGAAGATATAGTTTAAGTAGTGACGCTCAGCACTGTTGATTTTAATATGCTTTGAGCAAATTTGAACAGTGCCATGACAAAGCGAATGAAATAGCCTGACGATGATCGAGACATCAACGCTATCCACGGAAGCTCTGAACATGCCAACGCAATCAAGAACTGGCACAAGGTCCTTGTACGGCAATCCATTATTCATTTGAGAGGGTGTGTGTGTGTGTGTGTGTGTGTGCGTGTGTGTGTGTGTGTGTGTGTGTGCGCATCACCAATATGCTGAGGAGAGCAGGCCTGTCCGACTTATTGAGCCACAGTGGGTTGTGGCTCTGCTTAATAATGGCCCCAACTTGCGTGGGGCGATCAGTCAAGTTGCAATCACTTCCCTCAGTACGGGAGGCAACGTGACAGCAGTTCACAAATCACAGTCTCTCTTCTGAGTTTCATCAGCCAGCAAAGTGAAGCACGATCTAAAGCAACACGTCTGTCATTTGTAATCGAATCTCCTGAATCCAACTTTGTGAGCGGCCCCTGGACAAGATGTTGCGGAGACACCCAACTTGAAGGTCGGATACGCTGGCCAGCCGTTTATAGACATGAGCAGAGCTTGAGACTTAGCTCGTTGTCACACTTGAAATGATCATGCTGATGTCACTAAGTCTGTTCATCATGCAGCAACACTACACCCAACGGGTGCTGCTTGGAGATCAAGCAATACGCATCAAAGTAGAATGAAACTGGTTTGAAATGTGCACCTGATCATCGGTTTAGCTGACGTCACAACAAGTGGACATCGGGTGGATTGATTTCAAAGCAGCTAAACTGCAGCGGGAAACTAACAAAAAAATGGACTTTGCTGCCCTCTGGTGGCAAATTGTGTTAATTTAAACCTGTGATGAATTTTTTTCTATTATGGACAATGAGCATGTTTATTGAAATGTACATCTGCTAGAAAGGGCCTATGTTAACCAGCATATTGATGTTTATTCAATTGTACCACGTGGTGCCCGGGGGGGGGGGGCTAGGGGGGAATTTTGTGGGGGGGGGGGGGGGGGGGGGGGGGGGGGGGCTAGGGGTGAATTTTGGAAGATTTTAGGAAAAACTGGTGAAATTTAAGGAGTTGGTAGTCACGGTGAAGGTATAAAGTTCAAATATTTTGCTCATTTGCATTGGCCTGTCGTTGGATGTTGTAGTGAGATTCCATTCAGTGCTTTTGTGTAAATGTTGTAACTTGGATTTTTGACTTAGTAGTGAGTGATGATTTTTATTTATTGTACTGTTTTGCTTTGAATTGATAGCATGAATTTGAAATACAACCGCTGGGTGGTGGCAGTAAATTCAGCTCACTTTTTTTTGTTTTTTACCCACAGGTACAGATGACGACTGACAGAACCCTTTCTACGACTTAGTAGTGAGTGATGATTTTTATTTATTGTACTGTTTTGCTTTGAATTGATAGCATGAATTTGAAATACAACCGCTGGGTGGTGGCAGTAAATTCAGCTCACTTCACAAGCAGCAATTTGGCAGATTTATCCAAAAAAAAGAAGCTCCGTTAATGCCACTCCCATTTGGTGTTTACTGTCAAACTAAACATACAAAAATGAGAATATATTTAAAAACAGCCCAATAACTTTGCTTTAGATAAGTTCACTTTCTTAATACTGACAAATAATGCAAAACAACATAGAGCTAACAAATATTGGAGTCATGATGTTCTAACCCTTTAGCCAGTAGATATTTAAGCACAGACAACATTATACT
This sequence comes from Hippocampus comes, assembly GCF_001891065.2. Classification (NCBI taxonomy): domain Eukaryota; kingdom Metazoa; phylum Chordata; class Actinopteri; order Syngnathiformes; family Syngnathidae; genus Hippocampus; species Hippocampus comes. Next base: position 2,549,052 of record NW_017805698.1, on the reverse strand, counting down.
GTTCACAGGACTACAGTCTTTGTCTTCTGCAAAGAACAACTAACATTGCTGCGGTTTACTGAGGAGCCAAGAGTCTTCAAGAACATTAAAAGCATTTAAAAAATGAATTCATCCAAAATCTTGCAATGTACATTCTTTTACGAGTTTTAGAAAGATACTTTTTATTTATTTACTTTGCTTTGAAATGCCTTTCACTCGTTCGTTTGTAAATGCTTGGAAATATTTCACTTTTAATGATATAAAGCACATTCAGTTATCCTGTGTTTGAAACGCCCTATAGAATAAATCTGCCTTGCATATTTAATGATGCCATGATTATGTTTTTTTTTAAATATATCTTTAAGTGCAATTTCATAGAGTACTATTTCTCTTCTTAAAAATTACTTCAAAACATTTTTGTTGGGCTTTTGTTGGGGGGCGGCTGGAAGGGATTAATTGCATTTTCATTCATTTTAATGGGTAAAAGTTTATTTGAGATACAAGTGTGGTCACAGAACGCACTCATATCTTAAGGCACAAATGTATTCTTCCCCCCACCTCTCCCTGACACATACATTTGTACTGATTCACTGTTTTATGGGACAGGAATTAACCATTTTAAATCACATTTAACCACTTCTGAAATGTTTCAAGATACTTAAAAAAATACTAATAATAAGTACCGGTAATTACTGCCCTTTAGGAAAGCTTTACTGAACCGTGATCAAGTTCCTAAGAATAGCATCACAACAGGCATTGTTATTCATTTTGTTTCCTACATTTTTAATGACTTTAATGCTGTTATTGTCCTTTGTGAGCACGCTAACAATACTGCCACGGTCAAATGATAAACGTATCATCCTGCATTTACAGCCAGCTGAATACTTCACACAACTGTGACCTAATCACACGCATGGACATGTATTATGTGAACACTGAACGGTCGCATAAATAACAGCACTGATTGGGACAACAGTCAGCTTCCATTATAAATGACAATATCACAATGATGGGAGGGGTCGGAAATAAAAACCTAAAAAAAAAAATCACTATTTAAGAATCAATGTGTCATTAATATAGTCCAAAAATATAGAATTAGATTTTCAATTCACAAATACAAAATAACACTGAAGAAATCCGTCACGTAAAACGATCAGCAATGGAGGGGCAGGGCTTCGTGCACATTTTCAGAACAGATCGTTTGAGTTTCCACAAGAGGGCAACGTGAACAAGACAACATGAACAAGCCAGAGCCAGAACAAAATATCCACTACAATTAGACAGGGTTCCCACTCTTCCACTTGCTTTTTATTTCTGGACCTTTTAAGGACTTTTGAGGGCTAATTTAGCCATTTTTTAAAGGACTTTTTCTCCATTCAGCAGGGGATTCAGGGTGGATTTAATGAACAGAAAGCCACATATCACTGAGCTGGTGTTCAAATCATTGCTGCCAAAGGAAGGGCACATCTTTATTTTTAGGGGCAATCAGCTAACCTTTTATTTGACATACTGTATGTAAAATTGGCCGGAAATGACCCAAAGTGATCACGTGATCATCATCGGAACTGATCGGAGACGGGGGGGAAAAGCAGAGCGTGAACCAGGAAGGCATGTAGCCCGACAGCGGGGTTTGAGGGGAAGGGCGCCAGGTGCATTTTCCGACAAAACTATTAATTGGAAGGGTGGGGGGAAATGACAAACACCAATGAATGAAAACCACAGGTTAATTTTTAAGGATTTTAGAAGCTTTCCCTGAAAATTAAGGACAATTAATAACATAATTTTACAACTTTTTTTCATGGATTTTTTGACCCGTGGGAACCCTGTTTAACAAAGCAAGAAAAACTGAGCAGTCTCTTGAATATTATTATTTTTGGAGAAATGTAGAACAGTCTCAAATTGAGACAGTAATATAGCACAATTTTTTTTTCCCAACTACATGTTCCCGCATATCTGCAATTTGCTCTGTGAAACTCCAACATGTCCTCCGGAGAGCAGGGTTGGCATTTTACAGCTCAACGCGACTGACAAATTACATTCCTCAATTAAGAAAAATAAAATAAAGAATTAATTGACAACAAAAAAATGGAAATCCAAGGGGAAATCATGGACAGTATCACATTCAGTCAAAACAATAAAACCTCACATTATTGGGTTGGTTGGGTTAATCATTCAGGGTCAAACGAGAGCGCAATGTTGATACCACGATGTAAAAACAGTGTGATACAGCATATTAAAAAAAAAAAAAAAACCAAAAAAAGTTATATAAAAAAAAAAAATCTGTAAGCATGATCCTCATCCATGCCCGTGTCAAATGCTCCAGTAGCGCAAAAGTAATCCAGTGACACTTGAAAAAAAAAAATCCAAATGGCAGCTCAAGGAATGTATAGAATCCTATTCCAGATATCAAAAAAGTCCAGTTGTTCTCGCTTCAAATAACATGCTGATTGTCTTTCTTCCATTTACAGTCCAACGTATACTCCAACAGTCAGTGCAATTTCAGTCCAGTGGAATGCATTACATGAAAATAAAAATGTCACAAAAAAAAAAAGACTGTTTGATGCTTGTCAGGATCAAAATGGATGGAACCAATCGTTACTTGGATGATGGACTACAGTGTTTTGTTTTTTTAAGCTCAAACTAAGCCTTATGTGAGGTTATGATGAAAATACTTTTTCTCCTAATCCAGTCTGATAGTTTGTTAATGTGAGTGTGTTGTTACTTGAAACTGCATGCTGTGTTGCTGGCCCAGCTCCTTTGTGGCTGTTAGAGCTCAGTGGTCAAGAGACCTCTCGGTGTGACTCCTTCCTCCGAGGCTGCCTGCTGACCCATAATGCTGCAAGGGGAACAAAATATATATATATTTTTTTACTCAAAGATACACATTCAAGGCATTCATCCCTCAAAACTAAAAGGGATCAATTACTTGATGAATTGGTAAAAATGCAAATACTAATTAATGAGTTGGGCAATGGCCTGGTTGATTTTTTTTTACGTTGCCGCTCAAGTAGGGTGGGAGGGGGGCTGCAATGAAGGTGCTGTGGGCAAGGAGAGCCACAGTGCACTTTATGCAACGCACTTTAAGGGAGAAAAAAACTGTCAAACACACAAATAGAAAAACAGAACACTTAAAAAAAGCATAAATATACATATCCGTGTATGCGCATCTATAGATATCAAGCCTACTGGGCAACTAGAACAAAGCAAAAGGGTTTCTCCACCACCACTCCAACCCCCAAATTGCAGCCTTTGCAACTACAAAATCGCATTCTACAACACCGCAATGTGGATTTGAATTTGGTTCTTTGTTCGGCCTTAGTTACAGGCTTGTATATGAAACAAATTAAAGCTAAAGTACTGATAAATTTGAGTTGCACGGTGTGGACTTCAGCGTTGGGAAACATTTTTTAATCAGTCAGTCAAACTAGGAGTGTGAGAAATAATTTGGATGTTATGGACATAAAAAAAAAAAGTGAATAAAAAAAATAAAATTAAAAATGTTCAGTTATAGTCATATAATATGTTATATTTGGGATTTAATTTAATGAAATTATTCAAAACCTTTTTAAAGCTACAAATGGTTGTAAATCATTGATAAATTGCAAATTTGAGGTGCATTCACCAATTTTCTCCATTTGTTGCAACATTTTTTATCTGGATGATTTGAATTGTTGGAAAATTGTGAATATTGAATGAATCTTTTGAGTTTTGGAATGCTTTGAAATGGTAGAGAAATGTTAAATAAATGATAGCAGAAATCGTCTCATGTGAATCAAATTCCAGCTGCGTCAACAGGGGGCAGCAACGGATCAAAAAGCGCCCTTAAAAAAAAAATAGCTCAGCAAATATGGTTTGTGCCGATCTGAAAAGACTTGACTTTACCTCACTGAGTTGCTGTGAAATGTGTGAGCGGCATAAGGGAGGGCTGAGGTGAGAGCCGCACCCCCATCCGCGGGGGGAAGAGCATCGACCTTAGTAGGGGGCTCAAGGTCGAGCAGGCCGTTAGTAAAGATACCAGGAGGCTGCATTAGAAGGGGATCGTGGGGTGGGGGAAGGGAGAAGGAAGGCGGTCAGCATCTAACAAGTCATCCAACAAGTCAAAGCGTTCTAAAAGACAATTTGGACAAACAAGAAGCGCACCTAATTGGCAGACAGGAGAAAAAAGAAAAATTATGTTTGCTCACAGCAGCTGTAGGAATGATCCAGCGAGGGGTGATAGAAGCTTTTGGTGACTGCACAGGGGGCAACTGGAAAACAACAACAACAAACTCTTTCTCTGTTTAGGAACAAATATCAAATACTGTATTGATATTCTGCAAACACGCATCTGATGATGCGTGACTACAATTGCATTGCCGTCTGGACAGTCCAAGCATGAGGAAGAAGATTCTGGCTACATAGTTAGCATGGGAAATGAACCTCACCCCCTTCAGAGTTTAACCAACAAGCCTCGAGTGAAGAAAGTTTCAGGAGAAAAGGGTTCATCGTTCCCGGCTGGAAATCTACTGCTTCATAAAATATCTTTGGGGGGGGGGGGGTGTTTCCTGCTAACATCTGATAACCAGTCCAGTATTTCATATTCAGCGCTTTATGTATTTTTATGCCTCAAGGGCGGCACAGTGAGCTCGTGGACAGCATATTTGCCTCACAGTTCCGCGCTGGAATCTTATTTGCGACCTTCCGTAGCTGCATTTTCTTCAGGCACACCTTTCCACATTCCAAAAACATACACACTAGGTTCAAAAGACAACATTTTCCTCAGTTACTCATAGGAGTCAATGTGAATGCTTGTTCATCCATGTGTGCCCTGCGATTGTCTGGGTGTACCCTGCCTTTCATCCAAAGTCAGCTCGGTCCCTAATTAGGAGACATATTATGCAAAACAGATGGATGGAGGTTCATCATGAATTTGTCCACATCTAATTGGAATTCATAACCTAATACAATTTCTTGATATGGTACATAAATAGTGGATGCTATATTTCAAGAGCATACATAATGTAATCCAGATATTAATTTAGGACTTCCAAGCAACCTCTGATCTAAGCGTTTCTTTTTGCAACTGTTTTGTGGGAGGATCAGAAAGAATTTCAACACAGGATATTATTTTCCTCCTCTTATCCTTTTGCTCTTCCAATAATTCACAGAAGTGAGTCCTTGGAGAAGGTCTCCCCTGGACTGCTTTTGGAGATCCCTCGAGGTGGCATGTTAAAGCCAGTCCTATGAAACTATGATCCAGTGATAGCATCAGAGGCCTGGATATGAGTTCAAAAGAACATCACACACAGAAGAAGTTGTTTGAAGATAAGGTTCAGATGTCCTTTTGGTTAAGGGGGAGCCCAGTGGTTAGTGCTCATCTGGGCTTAAATGTGTTTCGCCCTTCCTGTGTGCAGTTTGCAACTTCTCTGTACTTGCATGGGAACTGTGGCCTTCTCCCATAAGCACATACATCAATTATCACAGTAATAATTGTTCTGGAAAAAAAAAAAACTTACAGTAGGGATTGGGTCAGTGAAGTCAATCAAATTATCAGGCAGAGGTGGGGTCGTGTTTGGAACATCAACTTCCTCTCCCTTAACCTGTAATGTAACATGAAGACACTTAAATCAGACAAAAGCTGCACTGGGCTGATGAGGACACACACACACACGCACGCACGCACGCACGCACGCACGCACGCACACACACACACAAGACTTGTACAAATGACTGAATTCCACATAACGCTGCGCTCTCATGGGGCAGGGGACAGTCTCGAAAAGCCGATGGATGAATTACCTTGAGTGTGGTGCCTTCAACAACGGGATCTGAGGGCAACTTGAGTGGAAGAGGGTTTAAATCTTCAGCTAACCTCTCAGCACTGATGAAGAGGAGAAATGAAAAATGCAATGAGAAAACATCCTTGGGGTAAAATGTCTTTTTGTCTCGATATTTTCACGAACCATTGGCTCTTCTTTAAAATACACACACACACACACACACACACACACACACACACACACACACACACACACACACACACACACACACACAAAACGCACACACGACACACACACACAAAACGCTAAGTATTTTTTCCACTAGACAAACATTAGGAAGACTATCTGAGCATTTTCTGCATCAGTGGGCCTGCAGACATATCAGCCTTGTGAATTGTCCACTCAAGCGACAACATGTCTGTCTGTAGTGTCAACCAACTGTAAAGTCTCTGGAGCAAGGATGCCCACAGTATCCAGGCAGAACTCTGCTCATGTGACTTAACACACCCAATCAGACAGATGGACACAGATGTCCGCAAAACTTGAGAGTGGCCTGCTGGCCTGTAACAGCCTGATTTTTTTTCCCCAAAAACATTTTTCACAGATTATTTTAAGGAGGCTAATCAACCTCTTCTGTACTTCACCGGTCAAAGACAGTCACTAACCTGGTGCCTGCTGATGACACCATCGAAGAAGACTTGAGCAGCTCCCATGAGTCTTGTATGTCAGGGCGACTGCTAACAGACAGAGATGAGTTACTGCCCATTCGGCTGGTGCGTGACTTCAACCTGGCAACAGATGGGACCCATTAGATACCCTCCTCTTCGTTTCTGGCACAACATTACAGATATAGGACTGAGTCGAATAAAGCTGTCTTCAAGCGAGGTTGGGTTACAGTTATACAACTTTACCAATTCTGAAAACGTGACTGTGAGCATGTCATTCTGCACTTCCAATTAATTTACATCATCTGACGTCAAGTTTCTCTGCCCATGACAAGAGAGTGTTAACTGGAACCCGGCACATAATTGACTGCTTGGTGAAGTTCTCAACGATGAGATGGGATGTATTTGTGTTTCGTGATGTGCCCATTCACAAGTAAATACACTTTCCAAATCCTCATAGGACGTTCAAGTAGCAACCCTCAGGCTCAGCTTCGGTTATCAAGGTAATACAAGTCTGACTTGCCATTAGCCGAGCAGTATAAGGAACGGTGCATAGAGTCACTCACTGGCATGATAGGCTCCTTAAAACGGCCTTATTTCAATGAGCCCAAATCTGAGTGTGTAATGTTTTCTATAACTGTTTAGTGATGACGATATCTGGGAATTGTTTTAACTTGTGAAAACAATTGCATAATACGTGTCCGTTACAACTCAAAGAAATAGAAATGTTACACAATAACTTATTTTCATGCTCTGAAAACATTTGCGATTTGAGCCTTGTTGAGACGGATAAAAAAACTGGTAATGCAGTGTTTGAAATGCAAATGATCCTCATACATATTCAAAGCGTAAATGAAAAGAATATCGGAATTGGCTGAGATAATGCATTGTCCATTGGTATGGATATGGAGAGATTAAGATGCACGATGCGGGAGAGATTATTTGGAGGTAATCAAGCATTGTCCAATGTAAGCGTGCTAATGAGAAAATACACTGTCGGAAAACAGCTCACAAAAAATTCAATCAAGGCCTTTCACACCTGAAGGAGGTTTCCTGCAGATTGCAGTTCTTATCTCCCATCATTGTGACATGTTCCTCCAAACCAACCTATGGAACAGACAGAAAACAAATGAAAGAAAAAAAAAAAAGAAAGAACAGTATACATATGTGCCCTGTGACTGGCCGACGACCTGTCCAGGGTAGACTGTACTTGTCCTAAAATTAATCTTGATTAGGCTCAAATGGCTGGATTTTTCTCCCAGTGACTATTATTTCTTTTTCACCTTGAGCGTTGTGGCCTCAGCTTGCGCTTTGAGGATGTTACTCTTCAGGTCTCCTGGGGTTCGCAGTGGTGTGACAACAGGACTACTTCCTGCACTGTTCAGACAGCATTTCTCTCTGAGCTTCACAATGTCCTCCTTTGGATGTCGGTTGGGTAGTAGGAAAAAGAAAGCGAAAGAGTTGGAAACAAAAAGAGAAAGACAGAGATAATCATTGATTTCAATTAATTTTCTGCTTTCTATGCTTAAGATAACGGAACTACTTCCAAGAATCATCACCCACCTGATTATTCATGACCATATTGATGTTGACATTATTCCTGGTCAAACGCGGACTGCTCTCCAACTCGAGCTGCTTCAGACGCGCTGCTGTTTCTTCATGGGCGGACAATCAACATTAAATTGTACAGCCAACTGCTACGCACTCAAATGAAACAATACTGACAAGTATGAACCAGAAATAATTCGTCTCCACATTATTGACCTAAGAAGTGACATTTTTTCACCCACGGCCAACCCTGTAGCCTTCAGCCATGTCTCCATAAAGCTGAACAGTGCAGATGAGGTCATCACATTATGGTATGTAAACTCAAGTCTAGTGACGCTTAATCATTTCTCATTTAGATGGTCTAATACAGTGAATCCAATACAATCCATTGAAGTTTGCGTGCTTTGTATATTATTTTTAACAGTATGTTTGCTAGCTTCTGCATTGACTGACCGGTGAGGCTGAGTAATTCTTCGCCAGTGGCACCAGAAGGGGAATAGACCATACTTGGACCCGCGTCCTCAATAGCCTTCGCGGTGGGAGCGGCGAGAGGTGCAGGAGTCCTTAGGACGTCATCGATGCACGTCTCGATCAGGTCATCAGCCAGGGGCAAACTACAGACAAAGCAGATGGGAGGAGGGAGAAATAGTAAGAATGAAACATGAAGCCCTTTGAAAGCACAAAACGTGCAATAAATTGGTACTTGTTAACTTGAATACAGCCAAAAGCAAAATCGTGATTCAGCTTTCATACAACTTACCAGCGATATCCGCAAAAAAAAAAAAAAAAAAAAAAAAATGCAAACAAATTCATGGTGTGTTATAACTTAAGATGTTTTTAAATAAGCAGAAAGAATCAAATACACGGTGACGTGGTCATGACATGTCAAAGAGTAACAGTTTTTATTCTCTTTAAATATATCATATGCACGTTATTCAGAAGGATAAACACCTCTGGTCATAGTTGTAAGTATTCACTTTTAACTAGGCAACAATACAGATACAATCAATTTTTCACAAATCAGTTGTATTAGTGTGTTTTAAGAGAAAATCAACATTCACAACAACTACAACAACAGCAACTTTAAATAAACTGGAGATTAAAGAATACAATCACATTTAGAAGTTTTGCAAATAAATTATGCTAGTTAAATTTTCTTCTTGAAGTCTGCTAGGACGGCAACGATCTTCTGTCATAAGGTAGGTGTAAATGGACTATATTTAATTACAGTAATCAGGTTGGAGATATGAATATGCATTTAAGTACATGGTTAATTGAATGAGGGTTTAAGTCCAAAAAAAAAAAGTGCAGGTAAAAAAGTCTTCAAACATTTTGGTACCCAGCTGATAGCGGGACTAAAAGAGACTTCAGATATTGACTTCAGATTTCACAAGGAACATATTAATTAAACGAGTATCTGGATACCAGTACATCATTTTTGGTGAAGAACATCATATTTTGTGACCTATGTGCTTAGTACATTCTCAACCTGAACCTGTATTGTTGTTCACCAAGGTGACAGATTGACACTGATACCAGATCAGTTGAGCGATCACGGAAAAATGAGACAGGAAAAACCTGACTATGTATTTCTTTTCATCACCTGGGTCAAGGAAAAGACGCAAGTGGATAAGACTAGAAACACCCAATCTGTTTAATTCACAGTGATCAATTTATCCACCTCATAAAATCAGTCATGCCACTATGATATTTGTTAATCATGCAAAGCATGCCGATATGTGTAAGCAACTAAGAGGGTAACATTTCAGGAAGCGGCAACGTTTCAACTTTCAGAAGCCTCCGAAATCCAAAACATTTGATTTCACAAATTCATCTGAGAAAGGCTTGTAAAAATGTTTTGAAGAAGGCACAGACCATATGCAAAAAAGAAAAATCTCACTTCAAATCACAAAGGTGATTGGAAAAGTCAGATATGTCAGTCACACATTGTTTTGAGAAAAACCAAACAAACAAACAAATAAGTAAACACATTCTTTGCATCAAGAAAGCCCTACAGAAAGGGTGCAGACGTACCAGACAAGACAGATTCAGGAAATTACAAACCTGTTTTGTTGTTCACCAAGGTGACAAGCTAGTTTCTAAACTGTCACAGTATTTTCAAAAGACACAACTTACATTATGATCACATAAACACACCTATGGACAATTTTGACAATTTGGGGTGGAATGAAAGGATGTTCGAGTATGTGGCAAAAAACAAAAACAAAATCATGGACTTCATAAATCTCTCAATTATTTCATTTGTAATACAACTGAATGTCTCCTAATGTTAAAGGTCCCATGCCGTCAAAATCCAATTTCTACCAACCACCTTCTAATCCATAACACGGCTCAAAATAAATCTGTCTGTGATATGGTTTAAATCGGACATCAATACTGTTTGTCAATTACATGCAATAGCCGATGAAAAAGGCAAGAGGAATGGAAAATGAGCAGATGAGAATTTGGTGATGTCGTGACCTCAGTACACTTCTCATTATTCAAGTAAACAAGCGTCCAACAGGAATTCGTGTCAAGCTGCGTCATGACAGCCAATTGGCATTGAAAAAATACAGTCTATGATGCCCTGCGGTTAAAAGATCGTTGTTGTTTGTAGGCAGGAGGCACATGGAGCCTTTAGATACAGTAACTCCTGCTCCAAAGACCAGGACCATACGAAAAAAAAGAGCAGGCCTGGAGAGCAGTCAGGGAGATAGTTGACATATCCGGTAAGTACTTGTCTCCAGCTCTTGTTTCTATTTTAATGCGAACCAACTCAGTAAAAGTTTGAGCCTCTGATTATTCACACTCACGCTGTCGTAACCCTTGAGAAATATAGCGTGCTACAAATTTTCCACATTCAAATGAAGGAGAAGATGGAGCCAATCACAACACAACTTAATTACATATCAAACATTAATGAGAAATCCAGCTGTCTCATCTGCCAGGCGTTTTGGACCAATTAGAATACCGGTAGCTTTCAAAAGGGTATCCTTGGCAATTCAAATCCAAATTAACCTCCAAACCCAGTAAAGGACATCAAAGGTTATGCGGGGGGGGAAAAAAAACAACAACAACATGAGACCTTTAACATAGTGAAAGTAGATATAAGCGTGTAATATTTTAGTCTGTCATGCACTTTTGAAATTTGGGGCTTATGGAAAGTTTGAAGAAAAATGTCTGAATATATGAACTGATTCTGAGTATTCAGAATGAGACTTCAAAATGAATACAAAAATATTAACTCAGTCAGGAGTAAGGCAGCCGGTGAACCTCTAGCTGAGGAAACAACAGTCAAATGAGGTATAAGATATGATGGCCACTTTAGGGAGTTTACCACATTAAAGAAAACAACAACAAAAAACCTCAAACGCTATGTGAAATGTTTCCATTTCTAACTTCAAGGCATACATGCAATCATGGGCGTGAGGCACATTCTCTGCCGCATTATTTATGTCTAAATCACTGCTGAGGCATGAGCGCGCCGTCCAATTCATGCCACGGTGAGATGGCTGTCTGTTGCTCAGTTCTGCCAGGCTCCGTGTTAAGAGCTTTGATGAGATATGAACGAGTAGGATGCAGGGGAGAGGACACCTGAGGAGATTGAGGTGGGAGGTGGGTGACAAGGATAAATGGGAGGGGGCGCACAGGAAGGGAATAATGAGAGGTGAGGTAATGGCGTGTAGATGGATATAACATTGGACAGGAAGCAATAGAAAACAATGAAAATGGGATAAAGGAGAAGGAAATCATATGTCATGTGTGTCAGCGTTGCATATAACTCATCCCAAGAGAGCGACAGCCGGTTAATAGGAAGCAGCAGATTCCTTGAATGGAAAATATTCTCTGAAGCGTCATCGCATATCGTGATATGCACACTGTCGTTATCCATTGACAATATGGCAGTGGCTGTTTCTAGTCATTTAATTGATGGCAAGAGAAAAAGTCTCCCATGAAGCACCAAGAGTCACCTGCAGTTAATGGGTTACCATTACATGCTAATCAAAAGAATACAAGCAGCAAATCAAAAGAGACAATTCCACCTTTAGAGAGACATTTTTCAAAGGTAAAAAAAAAAAAAAAAAAAAATCATTAAAAGCCCCCACGCAATGCAGCTACTAATTGATTATAATGAGAGTCGCAGCCACGAAAAAAAAGAAGAAGCTCAATATGCCATCATACCTACCTGACCTTCCAACAGGCCTTTCCTCAGTACATGTAAATACTGGAACAAACAAGGGAACACATGCATTTGCTTGCTTTCGGAAATACCAGCTTCACAGATCACAAAAATGCAGACGACACTTGACACTGCAGGTCCAAGTGCACAATTTGATATCCATGTACATGTCAAGTATGGCTGTGCATGTCTCCAATCAAAGATGATTCGATATGTACTGTATCTCCATACATGGGGTGTGATAAGATTCAATGATGGTACGATTTTTAAGTGGAACAATACAATTCGATTGGATAGGTTCCAGCTCAAGAGGACATGATGCAATGAGTTTCTTATTGACCTTGTCAGTAGTCTCAATGTGGCATTTCCTACAAAGACTGGCAAGCAGTTTCAGGGTGCACCCCGCATACTCCCCAAAGTCAGCCGGGATAGTTTCAGATAACTCAATATGAATCGCGATATATTTTAAAATGAAGATGCCCATTGCGTTGGCAGACGCCCGACACGTCTTAGATTTGTATCTATCTGAAATGGGAAACTTAAAGGGGAAGTCAAGCCAAATGTTTTGTTTTTTTTTTTTTACAGTAAGAAGTTATATGCAAGCCTACTACTCTAAAATCGACATTCTGATTAATATTGTATATGTGGAATGTGAGCAAAGCAATAAAATCCACCTGTTTTTGTCCATCTCAGGGGATGGCCCTTTTGCCACTTGCCGTCCACTGAAAATGGTACCACGGTTGCTAGGCCTCAGGTAACAACCAATCATGGCTCGGCTTCAGAAAACAAGTGAGCCGTGATTGATCATTACCTGAGGGAGCCCTGAGCAACTGTGATGTCATTTTCAGTTGCAAGAACGTGCCAAAATGGCCGCCCTCTAAGATGGCAAAAAATGGCTGGATTTTCCTGCGTAACTCATTTTCCACAAATGCAATATTAATCACAATGTTTAGACTAGTAGGGCTGCATTGAACATTAGTGTAAAGAACATTTTGGGTTCACCTTTAAACATTCAGTGCAAATACAGTTTAATACAAAACAATAACGGCATGCAAGAAAATCTGCATGGTCCTACTGTCTTGCTCTCCAGATCACAGAAGTGACTTGCAGCATGGAGACTACACAACATACCAACACCCTGCGGCCCTTCACCTGCCCAATCACTGCTTTGGCACACGCACACCGTTCACCTGTTTTGTATTCGTTAAAATAAATAAAGACAGACAAGCAGAAACTTTTTGCCTCTCTTGTTGTGTCTTTCGGCCCTCGAAGGTACAGCCCTTGGACAGGTTCACTCAAGCCAGCTTTGCAACAACAAAAAAAAAGAGAACCCACCTTCTCTTTTCCCCTCCAGGACTTCTGGGAAGAGGCTCTATTTCCAACGGACCACAAACAGAAGCAGGCGCAACGTTCACAACCGGTGCACCCGACCAGGCGCCTCGACTGGCAGAAACCTAATGAGGTGGTGCAACAAAAACATATTTTCAAAAGTGCTGGTTTGATTTTGCATGAACAATCGAGTGATTTGAAAAAATGAAGTTGCAACCCTCACATGCTTGTCTTTGCTGGAGTTGACTCCATTGCCCGATGAAAGAACCCTGAGCAAAGAGACACATTTACATTCCAATCTACATAAATAATTCAGCCGACCCTTGAGATCCATCTCCAATATTTACAACCTCTTCAACCACTAAAGAACTTCAAAGATATCATGAGGATCATTTCAAGGCGAGATGACTAGATGGCTATATTAGCTCACATGAACTACAATCCTAAACCTAACCATATTTAGCATTTACATACTACAGTGGCCAATTAGATCACAAACTGTTGCAGTGTGGAGTTATCAAAACCCAATAACTCTAATGATATTTAAGTCACAAGAAGTCTGACTCAACAACTACTTAAATAGCTTATGTAGGTGACGTCATGTCTTCAGCCCACATGTAAATTCTGAAACAAAAATGTGACTTGAGTTATAATCAGGCCTGACAATGTGACTCAATGTGAGTCACTACTCTGAGTAAATGATGGCAAAATGTACGGTATATTTTAGGATACATTCATGCTTTTCCCACTGAAAGTTAACGATGATTGAAAAAACAGCAATGAATACACAAATTAGCACAATTATAACAGCTAATTCTTCAATTTTGGTCACAATCACAATGTTTAAAAAGATAGAGCACTCACTCCTGAGGATGGAAGGGTCCTGCAAAACAAACAGAAAATATGGTAAACCTTGTGTCCAGGTGAAGTCTGAAAGTGATGCAGGGTAACGGAAAACAAGAAAAACAAGATTTTTTTTTTCTTAAAGGGCAAGTCAACCCCAACATTTTTTTATAGTAACATGTTCTATACGCCCCCCCCCCCACTAATCTAAATATGGCATTCTGATTAATATCAAGTTAAGCAGCAAAATACATCCGTTTCTCGCCATCTCGGGAAGTGCCACTTTCTGTCAACTGAAATAGACATCACAGTTGCTTAGGGCTCAGGTAACGACCAATAGAGCTGCATAGAACTTATTATTGTCAAGAACATTGGGGGCTTAACTTCCCCTTTCAATCCACACAGGATAAAAATGACAAATAAATTTAAACAAATGTACATTAATGTTTGGTGAAAAATTCTTACCTCAACCAGACACTTTTCATAGCAGTTAACAAGCAATTCATCTAAATCAATTTGGTTCCTGGCTGGGGCTGTCTCTCAAGCAATCTACTCATGTTTAAGGGGTTAAAGAAGAGTTTTGGGAACAACACTTGTTTGAATTGATTATCTTGGAATCTGTGACATAGTAGTGACTTCAAATGACTTTCCCCGCGGGTATAAATCCACAATTTTTCTCTTTAGGTGATGCAGGTGAAAGAATGAGACTGAATGTATAATTCAGAAATCCTGAATCGTAAATTAAAACTTGAACATGCAATCTTTTTTTCAAAAATAATTGAAGATGCCAACTGTACAGTCATTCCATCTTAGAAAAACAGCAGTTCAAATACTGTCAATCATTAACAGTCCCATGTTGACATTTCTACCCACGATGAGGACATGTTAACTTCTAACTACCACTGCGCTTATAACGTTGACCGTGTTTGAGTGCAATTGAGTCTTGCTCAGTTAAGTGTGGGTACACACTTGTTGTGTTCACTGGTCTACAAATTTGATACATTGTTCACTGGTCTACATACACAGCACTTGATTGTGGCACTCACCTCTGTTGTGCATTGTTCTTCTAGAGTAGCGTCGACTAGGCCGCCTCTCAAAGGAGGCTGAGCGGCGGGCTTTATTGGACTTTGTTGTCTGGTACTCTGTGTTTCCACTGGTCACAGAAAAAACACATTTTAACTTAGCAGAGCATAAAAGTGCAACTGTCCACTTAGGCTCAATCGTCAAACTCAAACAAGAATACAGTTTTCTGAAAACAGTTCATTGTCATAGATACACAAATGACCCCGGTTGAACTCTGAAAGCATTTGAGCGATAACTGTCTAACACACACACACACACACGCCCAGTACACTGCCACACTGCCAGTAAGATGACACTGTTCGTTGTCAACCGTCTCTACCAATGTGAGCATTTCGATTTTTTATTTATTTATTTATTTATTTATTTTTTATGGCATACAAATAAATCAAGGTGGATTGTTCAAACAGCAACAGTTCAGTGGTCTTTTGGTAGTGTGAATTGGAAATGACAATTTACAGGCACTGAACTTGCAAGTCTGTTTTGGAAAAACCCATGGAAACTTGTGCACAGCGTGTTACCTGTATCTGAAGCGTGATCCCATGCGGATGAAGCCGGAGCGTGCAGAGTTCTTTTGTACTGGCCCTCTCAGCCGGAAAAAGGCATGATGTTCCACAGCACACTTCCAGAGGTGCTTACAGGCCTTCGGGTGGTCCATTCTGAAGACAAAGGTGTGCTCCTGCTCTTTGCCCTACAGAGGATGGATTACATTTCAGTGATAACGAAGATGAAGATTATCAGCACCAACAACCAAATGGGCCATGCTATTGGATTTACCCTGCACATCCAAGTGCCAAATTCCATTTTTTTGACTGTATGTTTCAAGTAACATATAGTCATTGTCTCCGTTTACACAAAATGAACAAATGAAAAAGAAATCCCCATGCAGATTCCCAAATTGCAAGTAAAGGGAAGGCAGGTAGTGGCAACATGGACGTAAACAATAACATACATAAAACATTACATAGCATTTTGTTTGCTAGCTGCATCGATTTAAATGAGGGTAAGTCACCGTGCACTCTGCATTGAGTTGCATATTTACTGTCTGACTGATAAAAGAGGCCACGCATTCATTACTCAACCTTATCAGCACTTCATTGACTTCTGGGTCAAATTGCACACTTTACTTTCGGAAGAAGCCATTCGCTTTGTTCAGCTCAAGACATGATTACAGTTGCATTCTCTGGTGTGAAGGAGGTCTTTGTTAAAGAATTCTAAGAATTATACCAAGAAATAAACATCTACCTGCAGATAACCCAGACACAGTAGTTATATGTTATACAATAAGACATGACCAGTGTTGCAGAGATGATGACAGGATTTACTCTTTATACTCAAGTATAAATTCGCATCTCCAGAGACAATTGCCAGCCAGCCTTTACACTTATGAGTGTCACCGCCGAAGTTATACTACTGTGTGTCATATGTATGATGATGAAGTATCTAAGCTTGAGTAAATACATGAACCGACCAGGAAATGATACATTATTTAACTGTCAGGAGGGAGCCGAGCAAGAGGGCCAGAGCTGTGTGTACAGTGTATGTGTGTGTGGTGGTGGGGAGCGTGGATAATGCATACCAGAAATACCAGAGAGGAGGCTTCTTTATTAACCTCCCACACGGACCTCCAGGATGGACATGAACAAGCTCTGCTGCTCCCACATATACACTTGCCTCTGGGCAACCCAACAAGTCCACTTTCATTTTTATTTTGGGACAGGGGGCCTAAGGAACACTACATTATTCTTCTTTTATTAGGAAACAAAGCTCTGTATTTTTCCTGTGAAGCAACTGCCAACAGACTTATGTGCTTTTAAAGAGCAATGCCTATTTGAGGAACAATATTAGCCACCGATAAGATGTAAAAAGTATTATTCCATATGGCCCTGAATATGAAACGACCAAGTGTTGACAGTAGAACGATTATAATTTGGTGCAGTATGTGAGATTGATATTGCAGAATTCAAGAGCAAATGAAAACTGCGGAGCACACTTCGCTGAAATCTGAAGAGAAATATAGATTAATATCAATAAAGTGAGCGAATTGCTCCCCAATCATTGCAGTCTGATAGCTGCTGCAAACACACACACACACGAACGCGCACACACATAAGTACCATTCCACATGCTACACTTTGCGCCTTCTTGCTCCCTCTACGCCTTTTACCGCTTTTTCTTTTTTGGCAAATAATTATTTGACGGCGTGCAAGTTCACCTGGTCATCATCCTCCACAACCACCAGAGTCAGCTTGCTCTTTTTGAAATCCAGGCGAGTGATCTTTGGCCTACAAACAGGAACACACAAACACAATACTCAAGACAGAACAAAAAAAAAAAAATAGGTAGATCACATCCGAGGCATTTAAATAGGACAACAAATTGGCTCGTAGTCAAGCATACCAGAAAAAGAGGCCAATCTTGGTTTGTCCCTCAAACACCAAAACACCAGTGGGTGTCAAACCCAGACTGTACTCATTACCATCTCGTGCCTGTGCATTGAAAGAGGAGAGGAGAATTTACAGCATTACTGACACCTTTTGGACAACACATCTCAACAGCAAATTAAAATTACAAACGCGTACATCCAAAAGTATCCCAACACAATACATAAAAATCAATACAATTGAAGAACAAAATTTTGTCCGTGTTCAGATCTTCAATGAATTTGAAAACACACAATTTGAACTGGCCAAACATATTCATGACCTGCAGCAAGTCGTTGACTATGAATCGCGATAAATGCTTTCACCAGTGGGAAGTAATTTCATTCTATTGATGAAAAGTGTGTGTGTGTGTGTGTGTGTGTGTGTGTGTGTGTGTGTGTGTGTGTGTGTGTGTGTGTGTGTGTGTGTGTGTGTGTGTGTGTTAGTGTGTCACTTACCTGAACCATATGCATGTCCACACCATACATTTCCAGCCATTTTGCTTTATTCAAGTAGTTGATCTCAGCCTGTGCCGGTGTTTGACCTCTGAAGGTGTAAAAAATAAATAAATAAAATAAAATCAGAATGATGTATTAGCTCCAGAAAAAAACAGCTAGTCTACACTGTGTGCAGAATGAAAAACAGTCAAATGCGGTAGTTCTGTCGTGAAAAACAAACCAACCTGCACTCCTTCCACATGTTGTATATAGCCAGTTCCACATCCTCAGTCTGTTCGGGGATAAATCTGAATTCTGATACAAGATCCAGACTGTGTTCTAGTGGGTCACAATCACCTAGTTCCGCTGTGGAAGAAAAAAATAAAAACATGATAATCTTGTTTTTCTTATGAGTGAATGTTTGTAAAAAAATACAAAATAAAAATACACACAAACTGGCAAGATTTTTGGTCATCAGTTGATAAGAAAGGGGCCACATATCGTACAAAGGCGCTAACATTCCACTTGATTAACATTTTCAAAACTTTAAAAGATGTGCTTGAGGAAGTTTATACTTTAGTTAGTGTCACAAACAAAATCACACAATGGTCAATGTCAGTCTCAGCCAAACCATCCCAGAAACATTGAGAACCAAGGAAACGACTAAACCTACCAGGCATGTACTGTACAGGTCGTTCCATTCACAAATTAAAAGCACTGCGGGAGTATTGTGAACTTCAATAAGACAGTTGAGCACCGATTTGAGAAGAAATCATGAGACGATAAACAATGAAGTGCGTTCAGAGTAAGACAAAGTGCAATTAAAGCTTATTATCTGTTGTGGAAGAAAGGATGTTGATTAATCTTTGAATCTTGGAAGTGCTTCCCTGACAGTGAGTGAAGGCTTAGCGTATAGATAGTGGGGGGAGGAAAAAAAATAATTTTTCTTTAAAGAGATTACGAAAAGGAGGAAGCTCAACAGGGGAGAAAAAGCAAAGACAGAGAAGGTGCTGGAATAGGAGGCCACTGAAGAGGATGGAGCACTAATGAGCTGGCATTTACCCTACAATGACTATGGAAGTGTGTGTGTGAGCACGTGTGTGCACGCGTGCGTGTTGGTTACAAAGTTCCACAAAACACTGAACAATAGAGTGGATATAAAAAATAAATAAATAACAGTTTTTGTGATGTTAACGAAGAGGACCAAGATGAATAATTTCAACCACTCGTTGAGAGGGGAAAATAAAAACAAAGCATTTAGTGTGATTGAACAAGTATGCACACCCCCGTATAAATGGGAATGAGGATGTGTTCAGAATTTACCAATCACGTAAACTCAATATCAAATGAGTCAGCACGCACCTACCACCAGTTAAAGTGCCTCTGAATAACCACAACTAAGGTTGAGCTGCTCCAGAAGTCATTCCTCCACCTAAAGCCTCCATTTCAGCTGAGCATGATGCTGCCACCACTGTGGGTATGGTGTTGTTTTAGTCTTAAGATGTCTTTTAGAATTAGGGCCAGAAGGTTCACGTTGGTTTCATTGGATATAACACATTTTCCCCAAACATGTTTGTCTGAAGTGTGTTTTTCTTTATGAGATGAGGCCTCTGTCTTGTCACCCTACCCCACAGCACAGACATATGAAGAGGGCAGGACAATGCTGTGACATGTACGAAACATTTAGTGCTTGCCTGAAACAACTTCAATGCTGCACTCCGTCTCTTGGCACCATCACTGTCGTCTTTTTAACAATTTTAAATTGACATCCAGTTCATGGTAATGCCACCGTTGTTGGCATATTTTCTCCACTTGATGACTTCAATAAGTCCCATGGTATATTTACTACCTTGGAAGTTATTTTGTGCCCTTCTCCACACTAATACATTTGACAAATGAGATTCTACAGAATCTGTGTGCACGCTGCCTTCTGTAGCAAGATGAGACGAGAAAAATGTCAGTAAAACATTACTAGAAGATCAGAACCTTATGGTTTCTGGTGTGCATTGATCTGGCAAAGGCAGCGAAAACGCAAACAAGTCAATTTAGAAACCGTTAATCAAGTTCTGTTTGCTCAGGTGGCTCTAAGCAATGGGAAACCACAATCGCAGCATCAGTCTAGTTTGGCATCAACTTCATACACACAAGTGAAAGGCCGAGTCAAAGGGGAACTCGAGGCAAAAATTTCCTTTACAATATGTTGTATGTGGCAGGCACCACGAGTCTAAAAATGCATTCTGCTTAGTATTCCATTTGTACAATATGAATTAAGCAGCAAAATCCATCTGTTTTGAGCCATCTCAGGTGGCAGCCATTTTGCCACTTGCTGTCAACTGAAAATGACATCACAACGCCTAAGAGCACACGTAATGACCATGGCTTGCCTGTTTTCTGAATTTGGTCATGTGACGTTAAAAACATTCACTGTGAGTGTGTGGATAGATGTGTCCTAAAAAATGTAATTGTAACCAATCAAGTCAATATTGCGAAGTTAGAATACAATGTCAACCTTACATTGTAAATGTTGGAGGTGAAATCTTAATTGCAATTGCAAAAAGTAAGTTACAGGGAGAACATAAAGCTTTTGAAAACTAACCAAAACATGATAATTTCTGTATTTTCCTGACCATGTCACAAAAAAAGGGGGATTTGGTGACTTACACAACACTGGGCCAGTCACATAAAGAGCCAGCAGTGCTCCACTTGAAAATGCATTGTGCCGTCAGGTCGGCCTTGGCAAGAGCACTTTCGAAATGACACATAAGTTGATTTTTTTAAAGGCTCTCCAGTTTGAAAATACCAACCGGATTAGTAACAATCTTTAGACGACATGCAGAAGGGTGAAAAGATTTAACCTCTGTGAAAAAGCAAGATGGAATGTGGGCCAACATCATCCTACTGGAAGTAGTAAACAATGGCTTTTGTGTCTAAAAGCCTAAACCACATAAGATGCTGATGGACCAAACCATTTTTTTACTCCCGCTTAGCTGACTTACCCTGTAGCGAGAAGGCAGCCAATTCCACTGCTGTCTCAAATGGGCATTCTAGCCTGAAATTGTCGACAGGTTTGGTAAGATGCAGAAAAATGAGCCAAAAGCAATTATCCAGATAAAACTTCACAGTCAGAGGAAGGAGAAAATATCTTTATGCCTTAATGTAGATCAGGGGTGTCAAACATGCGTCCCGCGGGCCGGAACCGGCCCCCCCAAGGAGGTTCGATCAGGCCCGCAGGATAACTTAAAAGTGAAAAAAATGCATAAAAGACACGGAATGAATATTTTTAATAAGGTGCAATTCATGGAGTATCCGCAAGGGGACACACTGTTTTGATCAGAACAAAGGAAAGACATGATATTTTGGTTATTTATAGCAGAGTATGGTATAATTTTAATGGTCCGGCCCACTTGACATCTACCGAGGCCGTATGTGGCCCACAATGTGAATCGAGTTTGACACCCCTGACGTAGATGCAGGAAAATGACTTACTTTCCACTGAGGATATCTTGTTTCAACTGCAACACAAAAAGGTATCTGGGAGAAAAACAAACTTCACTTGTGAAACATGGTGATGATTCATTTTTTAGGTTACAAGCAGGGGTGGGTAGTAACAAGCTAGGTCTAGTCAGTTACAAATACTTAAGTAACAGATAAATTGCGCTCGTCTGCGTAGTTGTAATGCAACATACTTTTTACTTGTATTTATTTATGTATCTATTGCTTGGCCCATCTATTTTGGGTCATCAAAAAATACTTGTCACATGACTGTTCTAGCAAGCCAACGTAACGACGAGCAACGTCTGGCTCTATCACTTCAACAAGATTAGCCAGAAAGTCAGATGACTGCACTCAAAGTGTCTGAGGCTGAAACAATGCTTTTAGAGTGACTCATTCACATGAAGGATGGCAAAAACAAC
Source organism: Hippocampus comes (assembly GCF_001891065.2). Classification (NCBI taxonomy): domain Eukaryota; kingdom Metazoa; phylum Chordata; class Actinopteri; order Syngnathiformes; family Syngnathidae; genus Hippocampus; species Hippocampus comes. The sequence goes on along the minus strand of NW_017805698.1, from coordinate 2,526,895 downwards.
GGAACAAAGGACAGTGCACGACTCGCAGTCAGAGGAGGCACAATAGCCCTTTTCTCACATTCAAATTGTGCTTATCTAACAAATTGTTTATGACAACCGATTCAAAAAGAACTTAAAATCAGAACCTTTGTTCATAAGGCGTTTTCGTTCAATTCGAATAGTTCTAGTTTATATGTTAGCTCACCTGGTAAGCTCCTCGTGCAGGTTGTTTGGCTCGGAGGAGTAGAACTTAACTCTCATGTGAAGGCAGTATGGCGGGCCAACTAAAAGATGTGAAATTACAGCAGGATGTCAAAGTTGTCAAGCATGAGAATTGTTTACTGCACATAATAAGACCCAAGGTACCATCAGGGAAATATGAAATGAAACAGCAAAACCAGATGCATAATGCGCCCGCAGATTTGTTATTCCCATAAAAACATTTTCTGCTCTTGCTCATAAAAGCGTGAAGAAAAAAAGTAACTTTCGACGTTAAGGAAAAAGGGAAAAGAGGGCCCCCTGTACTTACTTTTCACTTGCTTTTTTATACTTTTTGTAACGTCAAGCCAGTGCTGAAACAGAAACAAAAAAGCACAATCCATTCAACAATGTTCCACATAACAAAAGGTACTGTGCAGTACATACTTGCTGACTTCACAAGTTCTAATGTATCTTATGAGATTGTGCACACGTAACTAATGAAGTAGCAAGAGAATGTATATCTTAAACTTGACCCAGAGCTTTGTTCTACGAGAGACATGCAGGCTCGATGAGACATGAAGGAAGTCAGGAGAGCAAAAGCTGGTGATTGTGATTGTGATTGAGCACGTGGTAGTGAGTGAACGAGCGTGGAACTCGGAGCACCGTGGCATTTTCTCCCCCGCATTCCTCCTTGTAGCATTCTCTCCCACTTTTCACAGACTACCTCCAGCCCTCAATAATGTGCCCTTCCTCTCTGCTAAATCTTCCCCAGCGTCAGTTTTTACGGCGTTCGCAGGGCATTGGTGCGCACCAAGAACTGAAAGTCTTAGTCCGAGCACCAGCAGACTCTCTAAGCCGACAAGAGTGCCAGAACCAATCCTTTTAGTCGAGCCAATGACGACGAGATGTTGATGTCAGTTTGATTTTTCCGGTGGATTCCAAACAGCAAAATGTGAAACAGGACATTCTATGGAAAACATACTTGTGATTGCTTGCATACAAATAATTGAGCGGAATGCCTGAGGTGACCAAAAAAAAATTATTTTATCTGTCCGTTTCTCAAAATGTGTCCATACGTTCATCTGTAACAGTGGGGTGAGTTTGCATATTCATGCAGGTTAAGCAGAGGTGCACAAAGTTTTGTTACAGGCAATGATTTGTGTTAGCGTGACGTGGGAGTCAGCAAATGAGAGTAGAGAGTTGACTGTTGTGAGCTCAGGTTAGCGGCTGGCTGTTAAATGGCTAAACGCTAGCCAGTTAAATGAGTGCCTGGTCCTCGGTCGTAGACATAGCAGCTTGAGTATGAATTTGCTTTGAAGTTTTTTGTTTTTTTTTAAATTGTTTGTCTAGGAAAACAATTGAAAGTGCATGAGTGCATGTCTTTCAGAACAATCCAATAAATTGTAACGAGCGGTGGTAGGCTACATTAATTCAGTAAATATCAATACTTTGTGTTGAGTTACATTTTGCATTGCACTTTATTGTCTTCTTTATCTTTTACGCACCGCTTCCTCCTGGCTCACCAGCATCATGGCGAATTATTGTACATGCAGTGGTGCATGTGTCAGCAGTAACATTAGTCCATGTGGAAAAGGTTTACTGTGAAGCTTTGAGTCATTGATTTTGCTTCAGCTTTTTTTTTTTTTTTTGAAATCTAATTATTCGTGTTCTTCAAGCACCAGTCCATGCACTAAATACATGCGGATTCTATTTCAGAGGAAAGGATATCACAGACATGGTATTAAATCACCTGGGAACTGCTCAAAAGAAAATCTGTCTCACCGGAACTTGTGCAGAGTCCATGAAGCGTAGTCCAAAGTAGTCCTTTTCTACTATGTCTAGATGATACATGATCTGGTCAAACAGCTCCTCACCTTTGGCTTTTTTCTAATGAGAGTACCCACGAAAAGAAAAGAAAAGAGCAGTTAGGTTTTCTCAGTGCTGAATAGCTTCTTGATTGGAGAACCGACGTATTGTAAACAAGCAACACGAGCACAAAAATTGCGATGTGTCTTTGTTTCATGTTCCTTTTGTGATTACTGTGTTTTAGTTTGTGTATTTTCACTGAGTATCGGTATGAGTAAATCTTCTAAATAGCCTGAATAGGAGTTGCTGTTTCCAGAAAGGCTGTACCAGTTACTGCCTGTGTTCTGCCTTGGACTGGAAGATCTCTCCCTCACATTCAGACACGCACGCACACACACACACACACACACACACACACACACACACACACACACACACACACACACACACACACACACACACACACACACCCAGGCACATTTGTCTCCCAAACCTCAACTTGAGGCATGGTGACAGTGTTGCCATGGCAATGGGGGTTTAAGTGCCCCAGACACCATGGAGCTGAGGGAAGTGGGGAAGCTGAACACACCATGTGATCACCTGACGTTTTGTGACCATTTTGGTCTTTGTGCTTTGCGAAGAAGAAAAAAAAAATCTGTCATGTCATAAAATCACTGTTGCAGCTATAGCGTTTTGTAAGCACCCCTTTTTTCATGCATTAACTGTACAGTAAATCCTACTTGTATTTTTTTCCCAACTGCCCTGGATACAACTATGTAATAAATTTAAGGACATGACCCATCATCAGTGACAAAAGTTTGTTCCCGCACACACCGCTAATAGTGTGCAGGCCCCATACTAGTTGGCATCTCTGAGCAGGCATAGCGTACCCCTGGAGTACCCTCCGGAGGGAGAGAGACAGCGTACAAAGGCCTCATTGTCCATGCGTGTTTGTGTGTGAGCATGTGTGCCATGCTTTGTTACAGTGATTCAAATTTTTTGTTTTGTTCTTTTGCGGTCTCTCGGCATGTGATCACACAAATGTGTCTCAACCACTGAGTAAGAAGGGTACATATTATCTGAAAAAGATATGCGCAGATGTTCAGTCAATGAACCGACAATCCAACTAAAATGAGGAAATACAAACTAATTTGCATGACTATAAATCGGGCTCCAGTCTACTGGTGATGCACATCTCAAAAGTATGCAATTCAGTGAAAAATAACCGATCGTAAACAGTTACTGGGTGCAAATAGTACAATATTCGTATCTTTCAAATATGTCAGACATCATAGTTTGCCGATATGCTTTTGGCAGGTCAAGACAACTCATTTGAGATGGCATGGCACGACACAAACAGGCAGTTGGATTGACTGCCGATATTAGCCACACACGCTAACCGCCAACTGGTTAGCCACGAGATGCAAGTGAATCAGCAAAGCCCTCTTCTCATTTATCATAAAAGTGAAGAGTGTTGAAAAGAGTGGCTTATTGTTCTCACCTATTAATATCGCCGTGTCATTAAGGCACCAGTATTAATAGGACAAAAGTCAGTAATGTGAAAAGGTTATTTTGCCTATGAAGAAGAAGCAAATTGGAGCTTAACTAATGACGTGAATCGGATTTCAGTAGACCTTTCAGGTTCTAATGCAACTACGTTTTGGGATTCCTGCTACAAATATTTGGATGAAAAATAAAGCAGGCATGGCATTATGAAACGGTTTGCCCTGCGAGGCGCAGAGGGGGACTGGTGCGAGAAAACCTACCCGCACACATGTTATTTTGTCTGAATTGCGTTTTGTATATCGTGTGCTTGTTCTACCCAGACGGGACTTTAGTGTAGTCAACGTGAGGAAATGTATACATCTACAATAATAAGGATCATGAAGAGGGTAACTTGAATAGTTCGACACTAAACCTACTTAAAGGGGATGGTAGAATGGAAACTTTACGTTATAATTGCTAGTATACAAATAGCTGGGTCTCTGGAGTGTCTGTCCAGCCATTAAGTGTGAACTAAAACAATGAAGTAGGGTTGAACAAATTAAAAAATATATATATTCTTTATTTGACTGTAAAGTAATTGAAAGTCCAGTCGAAAGCAATTAACTGATGACGGTATTTTTCAGTGCAGTGACAGTACAGTGGTTCCCAAACTTTTTTGCACCACAGACCACTTTCAAGTAAAGACATATTTTGGTGAAATGGCTAAATGATTTTAAAAAATAAATAAATAAATACGAATAAAATAGTATGTGTATATATATATATATATATATATATATATTTTTTTTTTTTTGCTCCATCATATAGCCCTGCTGCAGCTCCTTGACTAATTCTACAACTGGTCTCGGTTCACTCTTTTGATATGCACCAGGCAGGTTTCAGATGATACATTCCTGACATGACCAAATAATCCAAACCTTAAGAGTGTGAATACAGCCATACAGGTCACTACTTTGACTGACTGGTTAGCAATTTAGTGTGTAACCCGCTCATGAAATTAATCCCTACAGGTGCATCTCAACAAATGAGAATATTGAGGGAAAGCATCATTTGCTTCAATAGTTCAAATTAAAAAGCGAGATTACACAGAGGGTGACAAAATTCTTTGGATGATGATTGCTTACAGATAACAATAAAATAATGATGAAGAAATTAAGAGTATTACATCATGAAAATTCTTCTTAAAATCAAAATTAGGCCGAGGTGGCCTGCCGGTCTGTGTTTGATTAATATTTTAATCACTTTTTCATTTGAATTCCTGAACAAAATAAACTTACTTCCTATTACATTCCAAATTTTAAAATGTACCTGGAAATATCACAAAGTTTTGAAAATCAGTCTACTGGTGCAAAAAGATGTCAATTACTACACACATTTAATGCCAATGGAAGGTATGATCTAATAACAATGCAAAGTTAATAAGCATACACTGCACGTTTACGTTTCAAGGCATAATGTACGTTAGGGGAATGCAAATATCAACGCAACACTATACTGTCATAAATATGAAAAGGTACACAATCGTCTTCACAAATGTTGCTAATCAATCTCATTATCAATACAATGCGCGATAGCAGCACTAATGGCATAATTGATTTTTTTTCCTCTCCCAGCTTAATTGTGGGTCAAAGTTTGGAAAGCAATCAGTGAATAATAGAAGAAGCCTGCGGCAGGGAGGAAGAAAACCTTTGTTGTGAATTGAGGGGGACAAAAGGGGAAACAAGGAAAACCTCTCATTTCAAAGAACAGTCAAGAGTGAGGAGCCGGGCATGTCATGTGATGCGGTCATGTGATTAAGCGTGTTGTCCAGAGAGGATCATGGAATTACAGGTGATCAGCTACTGAAGTGTGCACACCCACATGTGAATAAGCTTCAAGAGGCTGTGCTACTGACACAACAACATCGCCGTCACCAGTGTAAAATTCCCACTAATACAACTACTGTACTTTTAATTTTCAATGAGCCACATTCACACAATTTAAAAAAATAAAATAAAAATCAAAGATACATTCATCATCTCGATGTACAGTATGATAAATTATAAAGTATGTTTCAGAGCATTTAAAAAAAGCTCACGGTAGCGGTTCAATTGTGTGTATTTAAGTTTTCAATTTTAAAAATAAAACCATCATAACTTTGTGAGTAACTGAGCTCAGAGAGATGAAGATTCGTGTTGCGCTTCAATCACACACCAGTCAATAAACTTTATTCACACCTGCCTTAAAGCCACAGCCTCAGACAAACCACACGCGAGATAAATGAAATATTATCAATATTAACAGGTTTTCCCTGACGTAAACATAATCATTCTCCTACTTAGAGGATCTGAAAGCAGAAGCTGCACAAACATGTAGTTATCAGTAGTTGTCCATTGCACACATTATATATCTTTGACAGGTATTCACTTAAATGGCTTATTACATTGGCGTAGTATTCAAATTTGTAGTTTTATACTGCTTTTCACTCCATTTTTGACATCAATTGACCTCATTAGGATTGCTCTTACCGGCAGGTCGACGCTGACATCGGTCCCGTCCAACAAGGAGACTCGGCAAGTGATGATGGACTTGGCATCTCCAGCAGCTGGGATGTGCGTTGTAGCACGCTGGGCCTCCCGTAGCCGCGTTTTTTCAGCATGTTTGCGGATGGAGCGTCGCCCCAATGTCCTGCGCAGGAAACTCAGCATGCTGGGAGTGATGGAGGGTCACACTACACCACCTGTATCACACAAAAGTGTTTATAACATAGGCTATGATGATGAAAAGTACATGAAATGATGTATAATGTGTAAAGTGACATCGGTGTACCTAGATGGCCAACTGTTTATGTATAAATTTTACTGAAAGTACAATGGTTAACTACTTTATATGGATTAGTAAAGTGTATTTAGAATGTGTTTAAAATTTGGACTATGACGTTAACACATACAGGAACATACAGTATATTATCTATATACTGTATGTCACTGATAGTGTAGTGCTTCACTACTTGACGGATAATTAAAAGATTTACATCTAACTATCATGGTCCTTAAAGAAGCATTTATGGCCAAAAATTGATCCACGTCAAATGATGCTCAGAAAATGACGACGTTTCGGGGGAAAAAAGGGGGGCAATGACACTAAAAGTCAGTCGCGGGCAAGGCAATTAAGTTGCTGCTATTTAGGTTATGGCTTTTGATTAAATCAGATATTTCATTTAAATGAAGAACACAGAGAAACGAACCGTCACTGCTGTATTAGCTCAGCCAGGGGGTGAAAAGTACCTGTAGGAAGCGAAGCAACAGGTGTGCGCTTGATTTCAAGCACTAGCCAAGCCGTAAACATGCCTGCAATTGTACTGCGGGCGTACCATTTCTACTTGACTGTACGGTGACTTAAAACAAGCGCCGCCTGGTGCTTTCTTTGGCTGGACGTAAGATACACTTGTCCGGCTGTGGGAGACACTTGTGAATGCCGAGAAGGGTTCGAATGAAGAAGCGAGGGATACTTACCGAATCGCCTGCGTTAAATCCAGTGGGAAAGCACGCCCACTTGCATTTTAGACGACCGAAGAGCAACATGAAGCATTTTAAGCGTTCGAACTCTGCTTGCTATTTTATTCCGCCCCACGACCCTAGCGAGATTTTCCTCTCCCAGGTCCCAACTAAAAAAAAAAGTAGGAGGCAAAGCTTTCCCCCGGAAGTGACGCCGCGATAAACCCAAACAACAACGTGATTAGTATTTTTTAAAGATACACGGACTCATTTTGATTCTCACAACTTTGGAGGCTTGCCATTATATCCGCACATTTACTTCGAGTTCATACAGGAACTGAAGTAATTTGTTTTGAAGTCAATTTGGTAGTAAAACTGAAACAAGAGAACAATGGCACAGATACATTTGGGTCATTCAACACCTCCTCCTGGTATATATATATATATATATATACACATATACATAAATATATATATATATATATATATATATATATATATAATAAAAACAAATAATATAATTCTCAGTTTACGACAGCCTCACATGACATTTCGAGGTTACCAAAAAATAGCCCACTCAATTACCGTCCTACTTACTGTTTTTCATGTGACTGTTTTATTTTTATGACGCCAAGGTGATTTTCATACACATATTTACGGTATGTATGCATTAGTGTGTTCCGACTTACGTGCACATTTAACTCAGTTGTGAACAAAGAGTAGATGTTTTTCAAGAATCATAAGCGCCCTCTCCTGGATAATTTAGAACAGTGATTTTTTTCAACTTCCCCAAATTCGGGATATTCGGCCATGGGTGAAATTTGAAGATGAACCTAAAATGCACCATAACCTAGCTTGACCTTCTCAAATGTTTCGAATGTCCAACTGTTTGAAAATACATTATTTGTATCCATCCATCCATCCATTTTCAAATCTGCTTATTCTCACAAGGGTCGAGAGTGCGCAAGTTTTTAAGAAGCCTTTAAAAGGGCATTAAAAAAATTTAACTCCTGAGATCATGTGGTTGCACAAGTGTGCACACCTTCATGTGATTGGGGATGTGGCTGTGCTCAGAATCAACCAATCGAATTTAAATTAATGTAAAATGGGAGTCACCACTCACCTGCCACCATTTAAAGGGCCTCTGCACACCCACATGAACTCCAGTTGCTCTAGTAAGCTTTTGCTGACATTTACAGATCAGCCTTATTTAAGGTACCGTGGAAAGAATTATACACCATTCCAAATACCAGTCCGTGTTAGCACCAGACTTTCAGGCTTCTGCGAGAAAGCAAGCCAATGGCAGGAAAAGCCTTTTAGAACAGCTGAACTTGACTTGAGGTTTATCAGAGGCACTTCAAATGGTGTCAGGTGCGTGCTAACTTTGATTTAACATGAGTTTGAATGTGATTGGTTCGTTTAGAACTAAGCCACACCCTTCGCTTGTAAGAGGATGTGTACATTTGTGTAATCATATTACCGAAGTTCGTTTTTATCTCTATTTTTTTTTCAATTGTGATGTACAGGTTATAGGTCATAGTGCTGGAAAAATATGACATTTGAGCAGGAGTGTGGAGACCTTTGAGAACCGCTGTAGATATGAAAAAAGATCAGCAATGGCTATCAAAATAGAAAGTGCTCATTGGATCCTCTTTACCTCCCTTTTGCAGTGTGTAAATCTGAAGCGACATTGCCATGCTTTGACAGACAAGCTTTAATTGTTCACAATCAAGCTTATAGACACGTTCAAAGCACCAGTAAAACCAGGAATCCAGTCAGAAAGAAACAAGACATTGGTACGACACACAAAAAAGCTTCATCTAAAATATAAGGAAAAACACCGTCTCGGAGTTTTAGCATATATACTCGCCGGTAGAGATTGTGTCAAGTCAAATCAAGAAGTTTGGAAGTAAACACCAGTTGTGGAACAATTGAATCATCCAGAGGAAAACAACAACAAAATACTTGTGCTCACAATTGATTTTCCCTTTTATTTTAAAGATTTTTTTTAATATACAACATTGTATTTACAGGGTCTAGCATTATTTACACAAAATTAACAAGTGGCACTGTGTAGTCAGAAGTTCTTTTCTTTTTTTCCCCTACTCATGTCTTAAAAAAAGAAATAATAAATTCTAAACATAAAAAAGGAACTTTTTCCTTTTCAGTAGCACTATTTGCTACTCAGCATTCTACAAAGTGCTATCCTTTGCCGAGCCATCTAAAACAGCTTTTATCTTTGCAAAAAAATACAGTTGGCCCTTCCCATTTTGAGACCTCTCTAAAACTACCATCATTCAGTACCCCAAATTCATCAATTATGGGTCATTAACAAAACATTTCAGTTATACAGCTCCTAGCTAGATGTCTGGTAGAGTTGTACACACTTGCAAGGATTTTATTATCTTGGTAAAATGTCATTAAAGTTTTATTCCTGTTTGTCTTGCCAAAGCGGCACTCAAAGGGCTTTAAAAAGTGTTAGTTTTAAACTACCGGTAAATAAAATTTAAAAAATGATCAACTGAATGCAAAGTTAGCTGGAAGGGACAGAGTGATTGTAGTGTTGTTCTCTTGAAAAAAAAAAACAGCTTGAGGATGTGCTGTGGAGAAACAAACGCATGGTTCCACTGTTCCAACACAACATGTGGAGGGAACAATACAAAGCATGGAGGAGGATGGACGAGATGTGCTATGAAAGCCAAAGGCGTTTCGGAGGACTAAACTTCTTGATCGGAGACAAACTAAATTCGGCATAAAAGGGTGGGCTAAGGACAATTTGAACATAAGCTGGTTTTCTCAGGACAGACTAAAAAAAAATAATAATCATGTCAAAGAGGGAAAAGCTTTTATGGCACCATGTTTCATTCCAGTTAAGAGACAAGCAGGCTTAGAACAGACAGCTCCAAATATTCAGAAGAGAACAAGGAGAAGTTATACAGCTGCATCACAATAAACTAGAATATGGTGAATAAATTTGGTTATTTCCATAGCTCAATTCAAAAAGTGAAGCTGATATTATACTGTATTGACACTAATCTAGGAACACAAGGGAAAATACTTCTCTCCCTAATTTCTGTTAAAATGACGACGTCTGTGAAGTCCCGCATATTCACCATTTGGCATTCGCAAATTTGTTTTGGGTACCCCCTTCCTATGTTATCTGATGACAAATAAAAGTATTCCTTTGTTGCCATTTTGTGGCATCATGGTGTCAAGGAACTATGTTGAAGTGAGTTGATGATCTTCAACTACACACAAAGTGTTTTGCCACCTCTTGTGGCATTTTGGCGCCATGGAATTTTGCTGGAGTGAGTTGAGGAGCTTCATTTAGACAAAAGATGTGCTTTGGCGCTATCTTGGTGCCAAGGAACAATTTCAAGTTGGTTTAAGTTATCATTTAAACATACGTAAGTACTGCTTTGCCAACATCTTGTGGCATCCATCGTCAATTATAAACCTTTTTAAGGGGGGTGTCTGTACTCACTGTTTTTCACTATTCACGACAGGGCTTAATCCCTTTAGTGGTGGTTCACTGTATTTGGGCTTTTGTGAGCTGTAAGATATAATAATTACAACTAGTAGTGCTCTGATCGACATTTGTTAATCAATGACTTCATTGCCGATCACAAAAACAGATCACCTGCAGCTCATACTTCAGACCAGCCTGACCCTAATATGTGTACTTTAGTAATATACTTCATAATATTTATGAATTAAAGATTACATTCAGCAACAGCTGGATCCCCCTCCCCCCCAAAACGTCATAGCTATGTATTACAACGCATGGTAAAATTAGTATGTTGCTATATTTTATGGGCCAAACTTGTAAAAACAAAAAATGAAAATATCTCAAAAACCCGATGTGCTAGGAAAAAAGTAAAGAGATTTATTAAATCAGTGTCAAAAATACACAGACATCTCTGACTAAATTTGCTGTTGACCAGTGTAAATGACAGATTAATCGATTGTTAAAAAAAAGTAATTACTGAGCAGCTCTAAAATTGAAAAATCTGCAGCTAATCCAGTGATCAATATCGCAATCGGTATCGGGCACTCTCACTCATGGATTATCTTGATTGAAAGTGGCAGCATAAAACCCTGATTGGAACACCCCCAATTACAACTAGCAAAAAGTAAAGCATTACGTATGTCTCCTTGTGTATAATGAATCTATATATTTGACAAGCTTGACTTTTTAAATAGAACCATAAGAAAAACCACATTCTCCACAGATTCTAATTTATTGAGATGCAACCGTAGAGAAGGACTGAAAAGAGAATTTTTGAAACAAAACTCATCCAGTCGTCGACGAAGGCGATGAAAACTTACACACCATACAGCTATGGACAATGTTAAATTTTATCAATTAAAGAAAAAAAAAAACAATGACGTGTTAAATAAGTTAAAATTCCACGCTGGAATTGTTCACTCGGGAAGGTGAACACTCAAACTGCCATTCAATAAGCTTAAAAATCAAGTACCTTGAAATGATGGTGTACCACTAGATACCCTAAAATAAGATTTTTTTGTTTTTTAAAAGTGCTGCATGTTACGAATAATACAACTCCATGTGAAAATTTTGGGGTATTTTTTTCCAATAGTGTGACATGTTTGTTTTTCAGGCTTCATATCTGTATGGACTCACCAAATGGTTTCCGATTATTTGGTGAAGAGGGGACTCCTGAGAGCAATCCATATATTCCAGGGGTCCTCAACTTGATCTCGTAAAAATGTTTGACAGGTGGAAATGCCTAGAATGAGAGATTTCAATAACACGACTCCAGGATCCATGTTCAAAATTGGCTATTTGGGTTTAAAGCAGCCATTTTGGGCACATTTCAGGACAAACTTCTATTGGGGAATTTGCCCAAATGAGTCCCAGTTGGAAGAAGCTCCACCAATAGAAAAACATTTTCGATGCCATCCATTCAGTGTGGCGAATGTTGTCAAAGTTTGATCATTTTGGGGGTGAAATAAAGTGGTGTGAGATCCAATTTAATTTACCGACACTTTGATTTTAAGCGATTAATGCACCCAAGTTCAAAAAAATGGGTGAACATTGTAAAACTGTTTTGTTCTTCTCTATGCCGTGTGATGTCTGCCAACGCAAAGCAATGAACCGAAGTCATCGTGCTAAATTTTCCTCCCAATGTCCATCTGTCAGTCTGAAACAAGAAAGGTGAGAAAGATCAAAACAATAAATTAAATCACGTCGCTTTTCTATCCTCACAAATCAAACGATTAACAAAGCAGTTAAGAGGGATAAGACTGCTGGACTACTTAAAGTGGACTGAGAAAGCATGATGTTCTTGACCGGTACAAAACATACAACTCATTTTGTTCAGTGGACAAGGTTTGACACAAAATAAAACACAATAAATACTCTTTCAGGAGGGACAAAAGATAAAAGGTTTATCTCTGTATCAAGTTAAAAAAAAAAAAAAAAGGCAGGTCTGCCTGGCAGACTCACTCACAAAGGGGACAGGGTGACGGGAAGCCTTCCATCCATGGGACAGCCCATCCCCTCAGTACGTACTGTATGGCACAAAAGCAACTCCACATCCACATGTCTTTGTGTGTACCCTGAACACACAACCGCCTCTAATGGTACCTTATCAACTTCGCAGAATTGCTTCTTGAATTGGAACCTGTCAATGTGTTTCCTGTTTGTTGTCTATTTGTTCTTCCCATCTTTGTTATTATAAAGTGCAACAGTGCGTTTGTTCTCATCTCCTGTTCCCGCTTCCTCTGATAAAGTGTCACGGATCATCAGGATCGGGTTCAGGGTTGACGCTTGTCTCGCTGGTGGCGCTGGCGATGCTGGGCTCCTCCACTTCGTCCTCTGTCACTTCCCCCACGTCAAGCACCTCCACCTCTTCATCGTCGTCGTCCTCCTCCTCCTCCTCATCCAGACCTCCTTCCAGCAGGTCTACCACAGCTGCCGCCTCCTCCCCTATCTCCGCCTTGACTTCTCTCTCCTCTATATTCTCCTCCTCCTCTTCTCGGATGCCATCCGCTTTCTCTGGGAGCTGATAGGCAGCAGGCGACAGCGGTCGGACCAGTCCCTCGTCGTAGACCTTCAGAATGGCCTCGCACACAAAGCGGTATTGACTCTGGTGGAGACGGAGACAGATGAGTTCAAGTCGATGGGTGAAGCAAGACTGAAAAACAGGTGGCTTGACGTACAGGTGTCTGGATCATCATGGCTCTCTGGTCTCTCATGGTCCGGACGATTTCCAGAGGGTAAACCGGCTGGCCGCACTCCATGAGACACAACGCTGTTTCCATGGTGATCAGAACACCTGTCCGACCAATTCCAGCACTGGGAAAAAGCAGGAGGTAAAAGGATTTATGTTAAAAGTTACAGAAGTGAACCAGAGGCTAGATTTGAACTGTATGTCCAAGTAGCAAACTCAAATTGAACTCGTATACATTGAATCGACTAGTCAACGCATTGACTCTGCAATGATGGTAAGAATTTGCCAATCACTTGTTTTAGCATTAAGAACACGGATGACTGATCTATGCCGGGAAGATCAGGTATTTATGTGCCAATTAGTGTATGAGCAACAAATATTGTGTCAGTTGTGCTAATCTGCCATATTATATGATCCTTCGTACCTGCAGTGTACCACCACTGGCTGGTCCTGCCCGGTCCTTTTGCTCCGAACCAAAGCAACAAAGTCCAAGAAATCAGTGGAGTCGTCAGGGACGCCATGGTCAGGCCAAGCCAGGTACTGGATTTGGGTCAGCTCTCTCTGCTGCTCACTCTGAAAATGCATACAAAGACACATTGCCACCAATATGACTTTCTGTAAAATGTGTTTCATTCATCCTCTAGTCTAAAATATACAGCCTCCACAATATCAGAGAGAAACACAATTGGGGATTTGTGGTCAATTTTACTGTGACAGATAAAAAACACTGTCAACTATTTGAAACCTTATTGCCAAGGGCTCACGCTGTCAGTCATGAACAGGTTGCATGATGCCTGGCTGAAACTGAATGGGTGTAAAATGTATCTGACAAGTAGAAAACAGAATAAACCAAAAGAAAGTCTTCCAGATGTCACACCCATACATACAAACACTAATTCTTCACATGTGATCTGGCCATGAGAAGAACATAATTAGAATGTCAGCCTCAATGTTGAGAGATATGAAAGCATCTTTGGAGGGTGGATGTTTGTGCAGTAAGATGGAGTGCTTGGCACTTCTGCCTCATAGTTCGGAGGTTTGCGGTTGGAGTTTGCTTGTTCCCCCCCTGGGCTTCCATGGTTAATTTTGTTGCTAATCCGGCTTCCTCCCACATTCCAAAAACATGCAAGTTAGCTTTATTGAAGATTCTAAATTCATCCATAAGTGTGATTGTGAATATGAATGGTTATCTATTATATGTGCCCTGCGATTGGGTGACAACCAGCCCAGGGTTACCCTACCCTTTTGGCTCTAAGTAGATTTTGTGGGGTCTTGCATAAGAGAAAAAGACACTGTCTCTTGTTTCCTGATTTTATGTATTATGTATATTTTTTAAATATTCAAAATGAACCAGTTTTGTTTACGTTTGTTGTCATGAGAACACCAGTACAGTAGTTGTGATCATTTTGGTCCTGATACCCATGAGGTGAAATCAATTACCATACTGTTTATCTTTTCCTATCGCAAACACTGATTCAATGCAGACGTCTTGTGCTGCCCCAACACGGCAACATGCTCACTATGGCAACCGTTTGGCAGTCACGCTGCTTTCGAGACCAATACATTTTGAAAGGCTATGCTATGTAGGAAATGGTCAAGGAGGTCAACTGGACACAGACGTGCACACAAAGAAAAAATTGCACATCTAAACATAACAAACAACATCGACTCATAAAAAAGGAACTCTGTTATTATTGTTTCATCTCCTGCGGCAAAGACAATGACTACAGAGTAGTCTCTAATTTAAAAGAATGCAAAATAACTACTATGACTGTAAACAGCAAACTAAAGCAAACTTGTTGTCTCCCTTTCTGCTTTTGACTCCTCTTCTGTGTTTTTGTTCTTTTACAAGAATCTGACTGACGGAGGGGCGGTTGGGTTGTCATGGTAACCAGATCTCAATACGTGGTCCACATGCGGGAGCCAGAAAAAGAACAGCCCACACCGCTCACTATGGCAACACACCTCCTCTGGATCCTCGGCTGTTCATTCTTCCCGAAACACTGGCCGCTCTCTCGCGCCATGTTTTCTCTCTAATCTCCCCTGCTGTTTTTCATCCTCTCCCTCTTTTTGTTCCTCAATCGGGCTGTATTGGGTGCATAAACATGAATGCCACATCCTGCTCAGGATGAACCATTCCGTTAAAAATGGTAGAATTTTGAATGGATTATTAAAGGTGATATCATCTATTATTAACCTACACTAGTGCAATAGTAAAGTATTTGACATTCCTTTCAGCAATACCAAGAGGATACTGATAACTGTGTTAATATTGGTGACTGACGTGAAACGTTCAGAGGGCTTCATCTTTGCATCTTGTCTCACCTGTAAATGCATGAGGGTCATTTCCCGGACTAGGAAGGCTGAATTGCCCTCCTCGTTGTGGCATGTAACGGTGAAGTCTCCGTAGGGAGCGCTGCTGTCTGGATTGGGCCAGTACTGGTGGCACTTCACCTATAACCGACAAGTAGGACGTTGTAAATAGAGAGGCACATGGAAGTTACCTGGTCTTTGTTGATGGAATTCTCCTGTTCCTGAGTAATACACACAGTTGAAGAAAATCAATAACATTCATTCAGTCGTTGCCTTATTGAATTTTTTTAAATGAGCATGATAGGTACATAAGACTTTGTCAAACTAACAACATATTTCATTTAAAATCAATCAAAAATCAAGGCCAAGCAACCTAAATGCCAATCTTTATATTAGTGTTAACAGTTACATTAGCAGACCAATCGTACATGAATATGTTATTTCCAATATATCCAATAATCTCATTAGATTTTCCTCATTTCATAGTCTACTGATGTTGACTAACAAGCTTTCAGACGGGCTCTGACTTAAATTGGCCAGCACAACCAAGATGACTTCCACTGGAATTTATGATTACTGAATCTCTTATTTAAGGGCTGAAAGAGTACAACTCCAAGTTCCCAAATGAGGAAGGTAGACCGATGACTCAGGAAGAATCAAATGGCAAAAAAACCCAAAAAAGTACCAAAAATACTCAGGATCGACAAATGTAATTCTCATCATATCAAGAAAGGAAATCAATGACTGCTGATTTTCAATGAAAACTCTTCACATACCCGTCCCCTCTCGACCTGCGTTGTGAGCATAACCACCATAGAGGAACCCTGCTCCCAGGTCATTTGCCAGAAGTCAGGGCAGGTGTTGGGCAAAGGACCCTGGCAAGCTATGTATCGGTTTATGAGACTGGAGGCGGGAATCTCCATCTGCACACACGGGGATTGAAATACAGAGAACTTACTTGTCTGGAATATGTGTTTTCAGCATGCAGGAAACAAATAAATTGTTAGCTCATGCTTGATGGATGCTTTGTTTGCTTTAAAAAAATGCATCGCAGAAAATAAGACATAGTGAACCTTTTGACACAATGAACAAATGTGAATCTGCAAACAAATCAGAGGAAGGACAATCAAAACTTACATTGATGTAATTTGCATTGATGTAGTCATCTGTGCTTTTCAGAATGACCCGCGTGGCATCATCTTCAGAAGGACCAATTGTACCAGACAAGGAAAAGACCAAAACCAACAGAAGGCGGAATGAATAATGACAGCAAGTGTGTCATACATAACAGAACATATGTTGCTGAGTATTTAGGTGTAAATCTTGTGTGGCAATCACATACAGGGCGAGATGTCTCTGTAGCGATTTTTGGAAACGTTCTGAGGTAATTTGGCACACAGCATGGTCATCCCCGGCCTCTTCCTGTACAGTTGCTGTAAGAACAGAAGTAAGTTGAGGTCACTTGACTGATAATTCATCAAATCACTTGAAATTTTTTATAAAAAATACTACATTTATGAGAATTATTATTTGTGCATTTCAACTCACGTCAAACTGGGCCAGTATGGCTCCACTGCTCAGACCATCCTTCAGGACAACCATAGAGTCCCTCAGAGCATGCTGATCTAGCTGGCTGGGGTCCTGAGGGGACTTCTCTGGGATGTACTGAAAATCTGGTTCTGAGTCCACCTTTTCCTCCACCACATCATAGATGGCTGGACAGCAAAAAGAAACAAATGTTTACATCGATTCATTTCATCAATGCATACAGTTGTGTTTTCACACACGCACGCACGCACGCACGCACGCACAAATTTCGTGGGCATGAATGACATTAAATTGCGGGTTTTATTAATTTATTTGTAAAACTGTAAATCTATACTTGTCATCATTAGAGCGTCACTAAATGCCGTGGAGTTTCTCTTTGTTCAGAGTCCTGGTCATGCCAATGGTGCTTCATGAAAATGCTTGTCAAGGTGGCAAAGACAAAGCTGCATGCGTTCCTGCGCACCTCTTACTAAAAGATTCAAGTACCGGTAAATATTTCTGTTTGTATAATTTTGATTCTGTGTGTTGGAAAAAAAAATCGTACCTGAAAGTCTAACTTGTGCACTCAATTCTTTGCAGATGCACAATGTGTAATTCATGGAAGAAACCAGCTAAAAATTAACATTCCAAAATTATTATATTCATCACCAAAAGTAAGTGTAAACATCTGACCACTCCTGTCCGTACATCGACAGACAAGATGATGTCGTTACCAAGGTAATGACGATATTTAAAATGACACAGCAGCAGAATAAATTAAATGATATGTATCGGCTTTGATGTATGACTGGATGTAAATCCCCATTTGGCCCACTTAACGCCAAGCATTCCAATGATTCATCATCTTCAAACACTCCCTGAAGGTGGTGGAGGAACTCTTTGATGAGGTGAATACAAATAGCTTAGATGTCAGTGTATGACAACAAATGTATCTGAAAACAAATGTATGAAACATGCATAATTATGAACATTCAAACCCAGAAACCAGATGAATTTGCGTTTATTTCCATTAGCTTCTTTGTCATCTGGTTATGTATTAAGGGAAGCATTTCATCATTTAAAATTAAACCAAATATCAAACCAATATTATGGTATTACAGGTAATGATGAAGTCAATGCATTTATCTTTGAAACTGTTATACACGTCATGCCGGATAAATGTTGAATATGGATATTGCCCCTTTAACTATTTTGTGCTTGCACGCACATCACATGCTCGTCTTGCTTGAGGGCACCTTGAAAGTAATCAGGATGTTGACGAGCATCATTTCTTTACAACTACTGGCTGAAATTTATTGTTAGATTGAAAACTAGATACTGTTTGAAGTGCAGGATAAACTTCCCATCGTCCGTTTAAGTGCAATTAATATTGACGTTTCTGCACGTTACCTGGCCATTGTACTCATTTTAAACGTTTTTTGAAAACTGCTCTGGATTTTTTTTTTTAAATAAAGGAATTGAATTACTAACTCCATCCATCCATCCATGCACCCATCCATCCATCCATTCCCAAACGCTTATGTGGGGTGGGGTTGCAGGGGCAATAGCTTTAGCAGGGAAGCCCAGATTTCCCTCTCTCCAGCTACTTCTTCCAGCGCTTCCCGGGGGATCTTACTTACTTACTTACTTACTTACTGGCGCCAATGCAAACCAAAGTCTGACATCGGTGGTTTAGGGACTGAACAGCCTGTATCAGTGGGTTCGGTACCCAAAACTCCCAAAGCACCCTCCACAGAACTCCCGGAGGGACGCGGTCGAACGCCTGCCCCAAGTTAACAAAGCACATGCAGACTGGTTGGATGAACTTCCATGCACCCTCGAGGACCCTGCCGAGGGTGTAGAGCTAGTCTACTGTTCCACAGCCGGGATGAAAACCACACTGCTCCTCCTGAATCTGAGACTCGACTTCCCGACGAACCATGCTCTCCATCACCCCTGAATAGACCTTACCAGGGAGGCTGAGGAGTGTGATCCCTCTGTAGTTGGAATACACTTTCCCGTCCCCCTTCTTACTAACTGGCTTTTAAATCTGCTTGACAGTCTTTGGCTGCTGTCACCAGTGAATTTACCCGCTGTGAGATCGACAACATCAACATCTTACCATTTGGCCGGACCAGTAGGATGAGCTCTCCAGAGTGGCTCTCACAACTAGCCTTGATGAACATGACAACCTGGTCATGGGTGTGGTCCGAGATGTCCCGTCCATTAATCAAGACTACCTGGTCACCCTCATTCAGCCGGGGCACACATAGGTCGGCCTGAAGCACCAACAAGATCAAAAGAGTCAAATGGCAGCTTTGCGGAGATACATTTTGCGTTACCATATGCTGAAACAAGGTCCTGACTGTATAACTACAAAGCAATGGATGTTCACTTACTGATGTTCCAGGAGCAACTCTGGACACTATGATTGGCATCTTCTGGTCAGCTCCACCCTGGAGGCACACACACACAGACGCTCAGGGAAATTTGGTAAACTTCTGAAATCACTCTTGCAATTCTAAAAATACTGTGAAAATAGAACTCTGCCATGCAAAGAATTCAAGACAATGAACCAATACAAAAGCATAGGACAGTAAATAAAATGTCCCATTGAGAATTTTCTTTTTTTTACCTTAACATTGAAGCCAAAACGTCCATGTTCATCAGGTCTCATCTTGATCAAGACCAGATTATCATGAGGGACAACTCCATTTAGCTGAAGGAACAAGTAAAAAATGCATTAAACCTAATTTATCTTCTGTTTTCTGACAACTGAGTACAATTACAGAGTGCTGAGAAAAGGAACATTTTGTCTCTGCTGACCATCTCCAGTCAGATATCATTCATGATTAATAGGCTCATTAAACGTAAACTGTGGAGCCAATATCACAATAGGATGCCTTTGAGAAATGCTTAATGGTCAAGCTTCCAAACCCCCTTGCTACTTAAAAAAATAAATTAAGTGCAAGCGGACGATTTTAAGGAAGAAAGCAAATATGTAAACTTGCTAACAGGGTGGACATTTTTGGCTGGTGTTAGCATTTTATGAACACATGAAGCTTAATTTAGTATGATTGAGTTAGCAAGCTGACTGGGTACTGTTTAGCAAATAGATAATATCACATTTCTGAAGGGTTTCTATATTTATAGACAGTTGACAATGACAAGTGTGGACAACGTGCAATGACATACATTCAAAACTACGAAATGAAAGTGCAGGGTGCTCTGGACTGGTTGCCAGTCAATCACAGAGCAAACAGAGACAGACAGCCATTCAGATTCACATTCTCCCCTTCGGGGCAATTTAGTGCTTTCAATTAACTAACGTGTGTGTTTTGTATCATCCAGTCCCTTGACTGACCGTGGTCTTGTCAGTGTTGGCGGGAACATCGTACATCTCGTTGAGGTGGTTGTCCAAGAGGCTCTGCTGCGAGTGGGCCTGGATAATCTGGCTCAAGGTTTTCCTGCTCAACTGCTTTGGGGGCAGAGCCGGAGGTTGGCTGTCCACCCCGTCAGGAGAACTGTGAAAAGAGAGAATCACACTTTATTCTGTGGATATAGTATATTCAAATTCTACTACTCCTGTACAAAGTGAAGCAAGCATTAAATTAAAAACAGATACAAAAAGTAAAACAAGAAAAGATCAAGTGAGAGGAAAAAGGTCCCAAGAGTCAGAGAGGGCTGATAGCATTGTCTATGTCACAATGAATTTATTTCAATGAAATGTGCTTTCAAGGGGAAAGAAAACATCCCAGAGGACATCACTGTGACAATGACAGACGTGAATGCAGAAGGTTCATCAGGTAATGCTTCCAACAGCAACATGGCATGGGTAAAAGCCAGGCATCGCACACTGTGGTGTGTGTGTGTGTGTGTGTGTGTGTGTGTGTGTGGGGCATGATCTTCCTTAGGGATGGGCGCAGCAGTCAAACATTATTGCCTTTGTTTTGACTGGTGTTACGGGTGCCACTTGTCTTTCTCACACACACACATGCACACACGCGTGCACGCACACGCACACACGCACGCACGCACACGCACACACACACACACACACACACACACACACACACACACACACACACACACACACACACACACACACGTAGCTATACTTCTGGCAGCAGATTGATACAATTACATCCAAACCTTTAGAGTCAAGTATAAGAGCTACAGAGACCTATGAAGTCCTAATCCATATGAAAAACTGCCTTTTACTCTTTCAGCCAAGTAAAATGAGCAGGCGACAGGCCAAGAATAATAAGGGACATTATTAAAAATGGTGGCATTCATCAAAGCCAACTTGTTTTCACAAAAGCTTTCCGAAGCTTCAGCGAATGAATGAATGAATAAATAAATAAATTGTACTCAAATGTATTACAGTCGTGATAAAAGAGCAAATGCGTACCAGCCAAGAATGAAAGATAACCACAGATAATGTGTGCTGCCTGGTGATTGTGTCATCATTTTGGCTCAAAAACAAACGAATGACACAACTATTTGGCAACCGCGTGTGTGTGCGTGCATTGCTTTGAAGGCAACAGAATATATCCGCAGTACAGTAAATATTTGCTGCTTTGTGCAAAGAGGAAGAGAAAAAAAACAGTTGATAATACATCAATAAAATACCATCGCCCTTTCACAACAGCTGAGCTTTAACAGAACACATAACAAAAAACATCAACAATAATACAATCGTAACAACTATTCCTACATACGCCTAGTTGCTAAAAGTGGTTATAGATAAAAAAGGAATAAATCTAAGTCCTTTCACCAGTGGTTCAGAAATTGTTGGAACTCGTGTTTATGCAGTTTTTAATGTGTAGTCATTAGTCAAGTAGGATATTAAGCAGAAAGCGGACTCCAGAAATGCAACCATGGGCATATTGAACACTGTCAATAATGTTGCCGCTCCTATGAAAAGGTTTTGCAGACCAGTTAAATAATTTACTAGGCAGTTTATATTGGTTAAAGACAATAAAACATGCCGAAAACACCTGCCGATTCGCACTACTGTCGCTTTTATTCAACCCACTCCGCCCTCCTCACTCACTATAGGCACATTTTATGAGTGTTTTTACAAAGGGTTTGTCTTTCCAAAGGTTTCAACTAAGTGTCACTCAAAGAGGGTGTGAACTGCTGGGAGAGGCCACAGATACAAGCGGACCCCAAAAAAAAAAAAAAAAAAAAAAAAAATGAAAGTCAACTCAGCAGAGCAGTCAGACAGAGTGGCACTAACAAAAGATGAGTAGAATTCAACCACAAAATTACAGGGGCCGCTATTTTTATATGGAAGACAGAACTGAAATCTGTTGCATTGCTGCTAAATCCAAGTTAGTGAGGGAATGTGCGTCAAAAGGTGGGGAAAAAAGCTTTAATAGTGGCCTAACTTTTGCAGGACGGTAGGACACTTACGGCGTGGAGTCCAAGCTTATACTGTTGGCCTGCGTGGAGGAGGCCGACTTATGATTCGAAGAGAAGACGGGCAAGCTTGGCGACGTGTGTATCACATGATCAACCAGGTGGCCGACAGACGAAGGGCGTAGCCGCGTGCCCTCTTGCGTGAACAGGGAATTTCTAAGAAACACACACAAACACAAAGATTTTGAGACTCCAACGTGAAGGCCGTCTTTGTGCCCAAAAATTCATTACCATTGTGGAGTGTTCACAATGTAGACAAATGAGTACGACATCTTTTCTAATTTTGATTATAAAATAAGCATATTCATTAGAATAGCAACGGACTGAGTGTGTGCAGTGGAAAAAACTTTGAAACATTTTCAACTGAAATATACTTTTTGCATTGACTTGGAATTCATTAGCTACTCAGAGGTGCATCTTAAAAAAAGAAAAATAGGGAAGAGAACTCACATTTTAATAACTTCAATTAAAAAAGGGAAAATCATCGTTAATGAAATGTTTCAATTAAAAAAAAAAGGGTTAGAAATTGAGTACATATTACAAATATACAAAAAATACAAAATTACTTCCCTATGTGTTCATTGACTCTATATACAGTCAAATGAGTTTCACCTTTTAAAGATCTCCTGACATAAGTGAACTATTCCATGCCTTTCTGTTTTGGGATGCACCCAAATATTCATTTTAAAACATACATTAACCATCAACAACAAAATACATATTATGGGTGTTTCAAATAAAGGCTAAAATGTGTGCGCACTGATTAGGCGTCCCAGGTGGCGAGCGAGTTGGCAGGCTCTGGGTCTCCAGTCTTTCATCTGATAGGCTGTTCCTGCTCACCGTCTCCCAGTCAGTTCCCCCCAACAACTTCCTGGCCAGAGGTTTGCTAGGAGATCTGCACAGAGCAAGCAAGAAATTCAGCTGCAAATAAACTTTAACTAAGAACAAAAATAGAACAGCTACCGTGTGGACTTTGAATTGGCAAAACTTGGAAGACAGGGTAACTACCTCGCAAACACTCTGTCCTTGATGCATTTCTCCTTGCCGTATTGTACAGATTGCACCTCCGTTCTTCCGCTACGTGGAACAATAACAAACAATAGAATGCCATCAAACTAAAAGAACCTGAAAAAAATCTGGGTATTTGATAGCCTTGAAGTCTTTTATTAAATTATGCTACTAAGGTACAGTGGTATACGTCTTCATAAAAATGTATTTACCAGTTATTATTTCAAATGGAATGTTATAGACAAAATATCAAACCAAACATGTTCTGCAGGTTGAAAATCTATTTTCGGGTTAACCATAAATAATTTAGCACAGATATTTTGGGGGAAGGTAGCTTGCAAGGTGCCCATGAGCCATCTCGTGTTTTCGTCCATAAAAATGAAGTGAAACAACTATGTGTCTCTCAAATAATACATGTACACCTCCATTTGTCAAAACCCCGCTGTGAAGTCAACACGCTTGGGACTATTCGTGGGTTGAATGCCTCACGCTTCTTCATACCAGTAACGAAACTTTGAGCCCAGGGTGAAGTAATGGGAAAAGAAATTCTTCTGTAGCGGGATGGGTCGTTCAAGGCGGAAGAAGGTGTGGTGCTCCACACAGGCCTTCCACAGGTTCTTACAGGCCCGGTAGTTCACCATGTTGAAACCAAGTAGCGTCTCTCGGGTCTCGGTCTAAGTGGAAGGAAAAGATGGAGACAGTCATAAGAATAACATGTATATTGGATGCTGACTCACACAGAGGACCATGTCCACTATTTGTCCTATTACAAAGAGACAAAGTGTTACCATTTCATAACAGATACACAGGACGTTAATGTCTCTGGCACAAGAAAAATGTCAGTTTCTCAAGGTAAAAGAAATATACTGTGTTGGAAAGACAATGACCCAATGGGAAGTATGTGACATATTACTTAGATGTCACAGAGAATCTAAGAGCTAAAAGAAACCGCTCAAACTTGTGTCAAACTTGTTTTCATCCAGGCCACATCAGAGTAATTGTTGCCCTCGGAGGGCGGCTTAGAATGGTGAAAACACATAAATGTTTAATCGCTGCGGTGATAAAGGTGCATTACAAATCAAATACGCTGGTTTTAAGTACATGGTTTCTGTTGACATTGAGTAGATTAAGGGAACAAAAGGCAAAATAAAGTGCTTATGTTTTGTCTAAAAACGAATTGAGTTCATGAAAAAAAGTGAAAAAAGTTGTCATCTTAAAGATTGCAGACAAATGTATAGCAACGGTTTGAACAGTCAGAAATATAAAACTATTAAAAAACATCTGTGGCCTTTGTTATTACTTTTACTTGCATCTGAAAACCCACGGGAGATTGTTAAAAAGCAGCTGGAAGTTACACTTGAACTGCACAATGTAATAATAATAATAATAGTACTTATGTATATAACAGATTATGTTGGTTTACAGACTAGATGTGTGGCTAGATCAAAAAGTAGTCACACTTCTTGACCCCTACCTAAGATGTTCTATGAGGGAATCCTAATAATCACTGATCATATTATGCAATTGCATTTGCATGTGGTTACCATATTAATGGCTGTTTCCAACAGTCATGAATTGAGGCATGCGAAAACTTGTCACAATTTGAATAAAACGGCTACGTGGCTTACAGATAGCACAATGCAGATTAATTCTGATAGTGAGACAATCATAGCAAGGTTGCTATGACAACCTGTAACTTGTTAACATTGGAGAACTTTACGCAGATTGCAAAGAACAAGTACAATCTGTAATTGTTTTTCTCCAAAACTACTCTGCAGCATAAGTTGACGAACGTTCATGACGTACAATGCAATACTGTTCCATACCAGAAGGTGGCCGAAGCCTGTATTCCACATTCAAAATCAGCAATGAAACAATTTTTGTGTGTCGTGTTTCTAAACACTTACCGCCTCTCTCCTCAACTGGATGAAGAACTGCTTGCACTTGAAGGATATTTTCACTATTTTCAACCTGGAGGAAAGAAATGACAAGCGTTTAGTGTCTCTGTTGTCGAGTGTAAAAAGAAAACGCTTCTATTGGAATTTGTTATTTTAAGGTCGGTCATACTAAAATACAAAAAGAACTGTTTATTTGTGGGCGGGATTACCCAGAAAAAAAATGGAGCATGGGCCAAGGAAGAAGCATTTAAGTAGTGTGGCAGATTTGGATCAGTGCAACACGGCACGCCACATCAGGTTTCACAGCGCTTAAAATAAGACAGTCACGAGCTGATTGTTTTTTCAAAGCAAAATGCAGGATGGGTGGAGGGGGCAAAAAAAGCTAAATGTTCTGACTGAGACCCCAATGGGCATGACAGTGGGCACAGATCCCGCAGAGAAATAAGAACTTCCATTGTAAGCCACAATGGCTGAATGACCTTTTGTCCTACTGTCTGTCTGAATCATACTGTAGTGTGGATTGCCATCAGTTCGTTCCAGTTGCACATTCAAGGTCTATGAGAGATGAGAGACAGTAGGTGGGGCATAGACCACTTAGTAGTCTACCAAGGAAAGTTCGGCAATCTATTTTACAGTCTGATACATATCAGACAGAGAACACCTTGCAAAGGCAATGCAATTTTAACAGCTTAACCCAGTGATTCTCAAAGCGTGGCACTAGTACCTCTAGTGGTAAGCCGGCTCCTTCTATCACACAAGCATCTCAAAGGGCTTCACAAGCCCACAGTTGACCGATATTAATATGACATCCGCCCCATCTGAATACACAAGAAAAAAAAAAAAAAAAAAAAACACCAACAACAAAAAAACATCTGGGGGAAAATAAACCTTGCGAGCAGTGGTCCTTAACCTTGTTAGAGGTGGCGAACCCAACTAGTTCATAAGCACATTCAGCGACCCCTTCATTAATGAAAAATTAAAATATGAATTTTTACAAATTCAAGACATAAAAAAAACATTAAAAACAGAAAAAAGTAAACGCAGTTGAGACTGATTCACCGAACCCCTAGGGTTCGATCGAACCCAGGGTAAGAACCACTGCTTGAGAGGGAGCCAGTCGATGGGGAAATCCCCCTTCCAGGATGACCAGGTTGCAATGGATGTCGAGTGGGCAACATTTAACACATAATGTGATTCTATACAATGTTAGAATAGTGTGAAAGGCCATTCAAATAAAAAAAGCGCGACAGGAACCTGGCTCAGTTAGTCGATGTGGAAAATCTCCATTGCAGCGCCTCAGAGGAGGTGGTCCACCAAACAATTATTTATGGTGGTAATTTAATGATTTTTGCATACTGAATGGGCGAGTAAACATAATTTTGGGATGTTATTGTGTTGGTTTGACTGTACAACAGGATATGATAGCTTGGTGTCAACGAAGCTTGTAATGAGGACAGCTGATGCCCAGCGTCGTATTCTACTGTTTTCCAAATTTGATTTGATTCGATCCACTTGGGCCCGATTCAATTCAATTTACAATTCATAATTCACTTTGACTTTCAATTCAGTTCAGGATTTCGCGCAGTACCAATTTTACTTTCCAGTAGAAGACATTCTCAGAAGAAGCAAGACTACAAATAGAAACTTCTTGCTAACTTGGTGCCTTTGTAAAAATAGGAATAATTACATTAACCCAATGCAGTGACATTAATATGTATGTGTTATAACCTTATGTTCAAATCAGATGAGTGCACACTATGGGAGGTGCGCTGATAAGCAGCAGAGTAACATAATTCCTTCCTAGAGCTCTGCTGCTACTCTGACTCACCACCCCCTGCTAAATATATATCACATGCACACACATGCACACGCAGAAGCACACACACATGCCGAGGTTGAGCATGAGTCATGCCCATCTAAGTGTGCCTTTGGCTTTTCGCAAAGAGAAATTGTAAAAAACTGAAAGAGTTCTGAATTTCTGACTCAATCTTTGAACCAATTTTTTAATACAATTCAGAATAAGGAAATTGAACAATCTGTCAAAGAGGAAAGGAAATGATAAGATCATGGCAAACGACGGAGCCCTAACTTCTGTAACACAATTGAGGTAAAATAAAAAACAAAAAATGCAATGGAAATGAGAGACTAATTTCTCTGCTAAAGGGCAGCTGTTGGAGAAACCGCTAAAGGGACTCTAAATGTAGACGGATTGTGCTTTTGTCACTTGCTATGAAACTGCACACACATACTACATGGAACACAGTGAGAAGGGTAGTGAGATGTTTCAATATTTCTAAGAAATTTGGTACAACACACAAAGATGAAACTCAGATAAAATCAGCAACATAATTCGAGGGGGGGGGCAATAGGGGCTAAAGGTGAGTTAAATGCTGACGGCCACTTCAACTACTATGTGAGAGGTCATCAAAATATCCCACAGTACATTTGTTAGCAACAAGGATTCTTGGAGGCAGTTCAGGTGGAGTTATCTACCGTTTGATTCCCCAAATTAGCAGATTTTTGTCTGGGGGGTAAATGATTCTTTTTTTTTCTCGTTAAAACAAAGCCTACATTGCAAAGACAAAAGAGTGAAAGGGTCTGGAGGAGTTGCCAGGAATGGTCTTGGGCAATAAGGAGTGCCCAGTGTGAATAAATCAAAGGAATTTGATTTTTCAAACAAAGTACTGATCCTTATCCACACGCTTCTGGAGTTGGCAGGTTCTCTGCTCTTGGCCACAGAGTACAACAGAGCAGAGCCACTATCCTTGCTAGGGAGGAACCCAGAAAGTGTAATTGAAACTGTTGGCTAGCTGATCACGCTTCACATTGAGTCACGTAGCCATCGTGCTTGAATGTCTTTCAGCTGTGACGTCAGTTCATAATTCTCCTGTGTATCAAGCAAGAATATGAGCAGTTATCACACTAAATAAGGGAGCTTCTGTTATAAACAACACTTACCACTTGCAACGTTCTACATCTACTTGCCTCGTCTACCAACAACTAGTGCCATAGTCCCAACAGGTTAGGCCAGGTAAGGTTCGGGAGCATGCACAAGTGTCAATCAAGGAATCCTGCCTGGTGACCACCCATCCATCCTTTTTCTATTGCACTTATTTATTCTGTTGAGTGCGTCTACCCCACTTGACAGTCGGGAAAAGGCAGACTACCCATAAGACAGGCTGCCCCTCAATCGCAGGGCAACAAATAGAGACGGACAACATTTCATACTCATATTCATACCGTCACTGAGGGAATCACGTTCATTCTGCCATGACGGTCAAGCAATTGAACCATTACACCGTAAGTGACTCACAGTGCAGCTAACACACTGGTTGCTACAGCCCCCGGTCAAATGTGTCTCATCCAAGTGTTCCCCGGGTGTCCTCGGGGTCATAAACGGAGAGGCTCAGACACAGACAAGCAAGACTGGCTGGCCACTGGAAAGTGTGTGTCCGTCGTGGCTTTGCTGACATTCACAAATTATTCAAGTTCATGCCCCGTGTGGGTTTGTGAGAAGCTGTCGTCCCATACTGTATATATATACACCAGAGGATTTTTCTCAGAGACTTGATATCACATTCTTAAAGCAATAGTGGGAGGAACACAATTCTAAAGACTTGGAACTACGGCCGTGGATAAAAATATATGGAATGCCAAACCATCCGGTTTCGCGATTTTATTCCTCCCGTGCCCAGCCCAGATGTCTGCTTACCAGTACTTCATGATCACTAGAAGAATGAATGTCACTGCCAAGGTAACAAAATCTCTCCAGGATATCTACGCTCATAACAACCTGCACCTTGGTATATCCCAACTTCCTATACTGTATCACCATACACAAAATAATTAATTATCATGCCCCATTTGGGCCTCTTTGAGAAGCTGCTTTCCAATATGATCTATACCTCGGGATTTTCCAAAGGAACTTGATGACAAAAAAGTGCAATTTCTGTCCAAGACCGATGCTGAGTGAATGTTTGGTATCTATACGATTCTAACTTAATTTGACTTGGACCATCATCTGTGGATATGAACATGTGGCATGCCAAACAGTCACACAGTTACTCCCCACGCTCAGCACAGATGTCACCAGAAGAAAGAATGTTGCTGCCTAGGTAAGCAAATTGTGTGTGTTTGCACGTGTGTACGTGCGCTTTTGTCACTTACCATGGGAAATAGTTGATCCGTACCCTGTTCTTATAAATGACAACGCCAGCAGACATCACCCCAATGAGTATTTCTGTGTTACTCTGATCCTGAAAAAAAGGGAAAACAGAATTTGTATTTTGAGGCACAAGAACTGAGCGTAAGAAAAGACAAATACGGAGAAGGACTGTGGATGGGAGGAAAATACATTTTTGAGACATTCTTGGGCAGTGTTTCAAAGCAACCAATGCAGTGGTGGAAACAGAGGCGCCTCTGTGTGTACACCTGACTCAAAACAAGAGCAGATGCTTGTGAGAGAAAACAGCCGGATACCTTGAGTGGGTTCAGGTTTAGGAACCCTGAGAAAGCTACTCCGACAAGTATCGCCTCTTCTTTGACAACTAAATGGAGGCTTGTTTTATCTTCCCACTGAACAACTTATCCACAATTTAAAGGCTGTGTCCTGATCCTCCATTTGATACAAAGTATTTTATCCTTGTAGTCAACCACTGTTCAGCTGCATAGCTAAACAATAAGTCCAAGGATAGAGCAGTATTACTTGTCTAAGTCAGAATCCATCCATTCATCCCTCCTTTCACTACAGTGCTCATCATCGTCAGGGTTGGTGATGAGCTGGAGGCTACCCCAGCTGACTTTGGACGAGAGACATGGTACAAGTTGGACTGGTTGCCTGCCGAGCGCAAGGCACAAACTCCTCAATGTACAACGGAGCGGATGAAAAACACTAATTGTGATAATCGTAAAACAAAAACATGGTGATAAATGAGCATGCCTTCTTGTGACAAGTGTCCTGTGATACTGTAAGCCAGGTGTCAAACTCAAGGCCTGAGGACCACATTTGCCCTGCCATGTCACTGAATGTGGCCTGTGAATGCTTAAAAGGCCTGAGTGTCTTCAAATAAGTAAGTCTCAAGCATGCTTTGACAAAAAACTACATCTCACACAATGCGTGGTAATTGATACCTGCAAAGTGACAACATGCCACCACGAGATTGCAGTGTAGGTATTCACATCAATGCGATTTTCCAAACAAGTGGAACTGAGAAATGCAAACAATGATCGCAAAATGTCCAACAAGACTAAAATGGATACAGATGGAAGACAGTTTCAAGAACGATGAAACATACATGTTTGTGCTTCAAAGAGAAAAATAAAAGGTATGCTGTTGTGTTATGAGGCAGTATTAGTTGTCAGAGTACAATCGACATTGGCATTTTGACACCAAACACTAAGCCAAAATAAGCCTTCAAGAAAACCAACCAATGGTCTACAAATTAAAAGGCAACCTGCGATTGCAGCAGAACGTGTTCACAAAAGCCACAACTGAAAACAATGAGGCAGTGAAAACTAAATGCATTGTGGCTGAAGGGATTGCACGACACCCTCAGTCTTTTTCAGCAGTGCATACTGAAGGTCTGTGAACAGGTACGTCCCAAAAACATACACATGCAGTATGCAGCCACTTGTTTTTGTAAAATATTCCGTCTGTCTCATGTTCCAAGGAGCTCACAATTGTTGGTTGTATCGTTATTCTGTTCCTCTCAACTGTGACATAAAATGTTTTGAACACATTCAAGTTAATGTCACAACTGGTGTTCGATGATTTTTATCTATTCACTTGGATCATTCATGTATGGAGTAATGTGAATTTCTTAACCTGACAAATTAAAAAGATTTATGATACAATAGGAAAAAAAGCAAACATTTTTGTTTACATCTATGCAAATAGATATTAATAACTTCAATAAATAATAAGGTAAGAGTTACAGTATTTAACATTCAGTAAATGTCCCCAGTGTGGGACAAATAAAGGATATCTTGTATGAAGGAGTAGTTATTTATTTTACATTACATTTTGTTACATTCAGTTACATGTATAGTCACGTTTATGGCATACATTTAGGAACTCTGTTTAAGTCTGAGGGGCCTAGACTTATCCAACTTCCAACGTGTTGGCATTTCTTTCCCTCATTGAGATTCACCCTCTGGTCTTTCTCTTCTACTCAAAACTTGTGCTGATCTCAAATCTAAAGTAATGCACGGTCACCATTTATAAGAATCTGTTAGTCATGACAGTGGTTTACAAATCTCAACTTCACAGATAAGATGGATGGAAGAGTTAAAGGGGTTGGATTCAAGTTGACTCTTGAATATAAACATCCAGGGCAGTGAATGAGTTAATACATTCTGTATTGCGTGACTATCCCAACAGCAACACCAACCTGAGTTTTGCTTGGACACTTGACTACTCAGCTGTTACAGCAATTGGCGTGTTATATGTAATGTTGCTCGAACCAGTAGACTGAGACCTAAATTACCACAAGAGCATGCAGGCAAAGTTATCTTGCTCTGATCTTTATGAAGAAACGGAGCATGAGGTGCAGACATACTGTCTCACAGGCCATATGCCATTTGCTAAGGGGGTGGGACCTAGATAAACAGAAAAACAAGCACACACACAGGCATTAGTAGATCAAACTTTACTTACTCTTGCATAGTGCAGCTCTACCCCGTAGAGCTCTAGCGTGCGTGCTGTGTTCAGATAATTAAACTCCGACTGGGCAGGAGACAGACCACTGGGAGAGAGAAGGGGGAGGCAAAGAGTCGAGTAAAAATACAGGCAAGGATCAGTGATGGTGGAGCAAGGGGAGAGGCGTGGTGACATTGTAGGAAGGATAAGTGTGTGTGTGGGTGTGTTAACGAACAAGACATATGGTGAAGGAAAGGAAGAGCCAGAGGGAAACAAAACAAAAAAAGTAGCTGGGGGAACGTCACATAAAGCAGTGGTATAACATGAGCTAGCCCAGCGAGAGCATCTGTGGACGTGTGTGCACATAAGTAGTTCACAAATTGATGGCAGAATTCATGAATACAATGTAACAAATAGCCTTGTAGATTGAATAACACACTGTAATATGAGGAAAGGAGAAGAAAAGGTGTATTACAACACTTGATCCGACGATGAATTTTCAAGGACTAAAATCAAATCAAATTTCCACTGCTCGCCTCTGCATTTACCTGTGTTGATGGTGATGTTTGGCGACCTCCTTATGGAAATCTTGAGGTGGGTTGGGGATGAAACAATACTCGGACAGATAGCCCAGAGGATGCTCAGTCTCATTGTAGTCCCCCAATTCAGCTACAACACAGAGGGCAACATGGATCCAATGTCAATTTCTCAGCGGAAATTTGCGTATTTTGTATTTATTTTCCTTTGGCCAACAATAATAATGTCAGATGCATTAGTCTTGTATTTAACTGGAAGTGTTATATACATTTTTTTAATATATTCTGCTCTACTCTGCATGGTTCGAGTGACAATTATGAACCTGGAAAAAGACCTCCCAAAATAAGTGGCCCGGAAATAATAAATTAATCACATACAGGCATAAAATAAACCATATCTTACTTGGCAAAAACAGTTGACACTTTTTTTTTGGTCCTGCATGTGTAATTTTAACTGAGCTATACATAGTAATAATACTGACTGCACAATGACTGCAGGTTCAATCGTGAATGTCTTTGAATTACTATTATCCAAAAACAAAGCAATGTTAACTGTTTGATTTCGATGAAAGTTTTAATATAAAGAACCCAAGTGTTCATTTTTTCAGGAAGAGAAATGTCAGGGGGGAAATTGCTCCTTCTTTTCTCTCTTTCATAGCCATCGGAGGAAGGTGGCGCGGATCAAATTCCCAAAGCCATTAGCTCGATAGCTCACACTTGAAGTTGAAAAGCATCAATTCGCTCAAGTAGTCCCTGGACTAACCTACACATCTGCAGTTTAAGCATATTGACAAATAAATCCATTCCAGCCCTCCCGCTTATTGATGTGCATATAACTCCAGGGAGAAATCCATGTACAGTCGATCACTGAAGTCTTGGAACAGTGTTGGTTGCACTTATTACTTCAACACGGTTCAGTTCAGCCAGCATCAGCTCAGGCTTTCAATAATGAGCAGCAAAGCGTAAACAAGCTGTTAAGCTCTCCATTTCGGATGATGGATTTATATGCGCTGATGGTAATTTAGTGCCCGATTCACCTTTGACACAAATCCTGACAATGTTTTGACTCCCCCTTTATTGTCAAAAATCATGCCGCCAATGCTTCATTTGGTGCACCCAATCTAATGAGACCATGCTCTTTGTGTAGCAAAATAAGATAAAAAGCAAAATATTGCAAACGTCTTTTACAAGCACGTAATGCCTTACGTACTGGATGTACACATTGTATTTATCCAGTTTTAGAGCTAAATTATTCCGGTTAAATAATATAGCTACGGAATGAACCCAGCATTTACAGTGTAAAAGTAATATTCATCATATTACGTGTGTAGTTGGGTGTTGTCGAGATTTACACTTCATCATGGTGAAATATCAATTGACAATAGAAATTCAAAGGATATGCTGACATGACATTACACAGTAGTCCGAAACTCATGCTACTGATTTTGAATATGAAAACAAGTATGCCCCGCTTTAACGGTATGCGCAGGATTTGTGATACCATTTTGTAAATTGTAAACAAGCGTATGAGAATGAGGCTTTAATGCGGGATTTAGCTTGATCAGTACTGGCACATGGACTGAGCGTGCTGAATTAGCAGCATATGCAGCTGCTTCCAGCCCTTTTCTTCCCAAGGCAAACATTTATCTGCATAATCTGGCAGGCACAGAGTGAAGTGAGAATTGAGCCACGGAGTGTGTTTGGGTTGTTCCGTGTAAAAAGCGGTAGTGTCACGATGTCTGCGCAGTTGGCCAAATCTCCTTTCTGACCTATATAATGTGAAAGCCCACAAAATCAGAGCATGTGGGGAGGGGGTAAGGGGGCTATGAGCCACAAACAGATGACTCTGGTAGTTTCCTGTGCTACAACGCATCACAAACAGCTGGCTGATAAACATGCTGCGGTGAAGTACAATTAAGGCTCCCTGTGATAGGTGCTGCTCAATAAACGGGGGATGAAATCTTGCTTTCACCTGACAAAGTATATTGCCAAATAAAAAGAGACAAGAGAAAATATGTATAAATTGCAATCTTTAGTTTTTCATTTGCAGATGTTGGGTGATCAAGCAAAATGAATGTGTCATTAATTACGAATCTAATGGATAAGCATATCTGCCTGAATCCAGTTTCATGTGTGTGTGTACAGATGTCAATCTGTACCAGCCCACAGAAAAGCAAGTAGTATACAGTATAAGGATTGATCTGAGATTATTACTCAATAGACCGACATGTCTACTGTGAATGTTTGTAAATGCAGGTGTCAATACTTACATACATATTTTTCTAGAATATCTAATTATACATGTATCTGCCGGATTAATGACTGTAGAATGAAATCTTTATGTACTTTCCAAGCATAAGGCGAGATTGACAAATTAGTGTAGCTGGCTTTGAAAAAAAAAAAAAGTGTATAGAAAATCGGTAAATATCACAATCAAGAGCCTTTGGCGTCCTCATCAGAATCAATCAGTCATTATGAAATTGTAAGAATAATGAAACTGAGGTGTAACTATGGTCAAACATTCAAACATTTTGCATGCATACCAGTATCATGATGCATTCTATTTTAAGATCATACTGAACATTTAGCATGAAACCAGTCCTACATATGTGTCCACGCTGTCATAGTGAAATTCTAATTGATATAAAAACCTTTCAAAAATTCCAAATGTATTTGTTAAACAGGGCAAAGTCGGCTTAGTATCTGAATTGTGTTGCAAAATGAAGGTACCGCTGTGTGCTCATAACATTGTAACATTAGCCAAAAATGTCCACACTGTCATTGTCCACCTTGTCAGCAAGCGCATACATTTTGCGGTCAGCATGGAAAGAAATTTTCCTTTTGCAGTTAATTTATTTGAGAAAAAAAAAGTGGGAAAGCTTATCGTATCTTTAGAGTGGTGTCTGCCTGGAAGCCAAATAAAGTTGCTCAATAAAATGCAAGGTAAGACTCAAATATAAGAGCAAAATTGTTAGTAATGGCCATAAAACAAACAGGGTCCTTAATTGCAAAATTTAAAAACAAAGCGTCACTACAAGGATAAGTAGGTAGTCCTCCATCCCTAATACTTTGAACTATTTTGTGAAATATGTACTACATCGCGGTTGGACAGCGAAGCAGCTTCGGTGAAGACCAAAAATTACACTACTTGCATACTGCTACTTTGACTGAAGCAGAGTCAGATTAAAAAAAAAAAAAAAATGCACAATTTCATTACATAATAAGCAGACTGTGAATGCCAGTCCTCCCTCTCATGGCCACTGAGTTAAATGTGCATCAGTGAGGATTTCAAAACTGTGCAGTGCCATTAATAACAGACCGCAGTTTAATTGAATAGTAATGGCTTGTGAGCAGCAGCCATAAGGGCACTGGACCAACCACAGCCATTATGTTGTGTGTACATAAAGAGAGGTTTAATGAATTGGATTTCAATCATAATGAAGAGTGAATGTATCCAGGGAGCACTACTTACATTGAACAGCATAGGAAGCCAAGAGTGCAGCTGTGTTGTGAGGACAGGGCAATCTGGAGGACGAAAGAGAACAGGCACCCAAGCGTACACGTAAACACACTCACTCGTGTTACTGTTCACAGCCAGAATTTAGTTTTGGAGCCATCCAAAGAAGATCACAGTTATTTTTACACAAGGGAGATTCCTCTCAACGTGATATTGAAATGTGAGAAAAATCATTCTGGTGTGAACATTCAGAGAAATAGATGCAACGAAAAACGATGAGCTCATGATACCAATGTTCCGAAATTAGCTTTAGAACATGCAACCACACACAATGTGCACTTTTACCAGAAGCATACTGATCAGCCTGCACAAAGCCATCAAACTCACCGTCCAGTTAATATGTCCTGCTTGATCTGAAGAAAATACTGGTACCTGAAGAGAAAAAGACACAAGATGACTGATTGAACATCATTATGGCCCCAACAGGAAGGACACGAGGAGGTTTCATCACATTATCATTACCACGATAATACCTACAGCCTCCTGCCTACGATTGAATCACAGATGTGATATCACTCCATCTCATGTGATTGCTTCGCTGTGATGAATAAAATCAGTTTCTATGGAGTAGGGACATAATGGTATATCTATTTAATCGATGTATTGATGTGTCTGTGCCTCGATCGAACTACATCGATAGGCACTGGAAACAAGTTATTGAATGATTTAATCAATATAAATAACAAAATTATTTGATGCACAAAATTTCCAATGGCCGTTTATTTTTTCTATTCAAGTTTGAATGTTTTTTTGTTTTTTAAATAAACTTGCATTCATTCTTCGCTCTTGTCTGTACATGTACAGAAAAGCTATGTTAGCGTATCAAAATATTGTATCGAAATCACCTTTATCATATCGAATTGTATTGTTCCAAAGAAGCAATATATTACTTTGTGTGGAATTGTTAGGACTTACATTGATACATAGTGTATCGGTCAAAAAACATATCGTTACACCCCTAGTATAAATTCATGAAGCAAGGACTTATAGCGCCACAAATTATTAAAACAATCAGCATTTATATGACCAAAAAAATATATTAGATTGATGATTCCTTTGGTGAGTTTATTTAATAGAGGTTATGTCGGAGCCATCGGAATCTAACTTGGCCATAAACCAAGGAACCATGTCATTAGTCTGTATAACAACTGAACAAAACAATAAAAGGTCTTACCGAGTGTATTCCTCCTGAAGTTTGCTGGGATCAGTCACAAAAAATTTGACTCTGAAACTTAAGTTGTGGGGGGAGCCTCCTGGGAGGAACATGAAAAAAAGGGTTGGAGGAGAGAGCTGATCTTAAAGACTAAAAGAGATGCTTAAGATGGCATAATGCAGTTGACTGATTTCAACTAACTGCTAAATACAAGACAGGGGGTAGAATATTTATACCGCGGGGCCAAATTAACATATCACAGTACTACAATATTCAGGGTTTCAATCTGACAAAGAGAAGTAAAAGCCAGTATCTCTGGTGTTGGGCGGAATCTTCGCATCTTCCGAAAACCATCACTGTTCAGGAAGCCTGCCCATAAAAATCAGCATATTTCGTGGGCCATTATCAATACTTAAAGAGTAGTCAATAATTTGTAAAATAACAAATGTGACTGTACCCACGCAAGGACCAAAATTAACAATTTGTGAAAAAACATTAAATTGATCCAATTTGGATATGATTTCGGGCTAAACTGTTGTTTTGACTGCATGATAGGTACTATGATAGCATTTGACTTCGCTTTTTTTTTCCTCGCTGCGAAATAGGACCACTGCCAAAACCGTGCTATATTGAACATAGTAAAAATTCATTCAAGAATAGCCACACTCAAAACAAGAAAAAATGGCAGCATCTATTCTTTTTTTATTCTATTATCTTACAATTTGAAATGCAGAAATGGTTAAAGTGGCTTAATGCTGAGTAAATGGGAAATAGTGACATTATGGACTGTACATTTCTAAATTTCGCAACACTGCCATCCAATAATGAAGATAAAAGATGACAAATACGGTAAACGCATAAAACAAACGTGCTTACAGACAACGTGCTGTATCAAATAAAACGCTCCTTGATATGACAATAAAAAAGCCACAGTTGAAACAAAGTTCAAGCAGTGCTGCTGGACTACAGATCTCAAATAGTACTAAATCAAAAGCGTGCTTGATTGTTTCGAAGCTTGACGTTACAAAATCTAAATTACTCACTAGCAAATACAAGAGCAGAGTTGAAATGGAGTTTAATCATCGCTTAAGGCAGATTTAAGATTTGAAAACACAGATCATGTGGACTGGGTAATTTTGCTGGAGGTGAAGAGCAGATTTACAACATTCACTGGCTAAAGCCGGACTACAGATTACAGCTTCAACCAGCTGATGAAGTCTGAATTTCGGGGCAATTTGGGAGAACCTGGTATGAGTGACTGCTTGGAAAACTGTCTGAGGTGCTTGGTTAAAGTGCTATGTTGTGGATTTCACCTACTTTTTAACTGCTTCCTGATGGGCTTGTTGGGATCCAGCCAGCGCTGTAAAATATTGATTGAGAGACACTTAGAGACACCATAACGCTTCCACAGCATGACTACATCACCTAAATTATTCACTGCTGGCCCCACACACGCACACACATACAAAACAATTAGAAATATGCAAACACTGTGAGCGACGATAGAAACAAACTTGCATACCGAATGAATGAAATTGATAAATGTTTGACATGTATGGTCTGGATGGATATAAGGTAGGTATGTAAATGGATGGTAACAATTTTATTAATTTCTTGCAGAGTCATGAGACAAACCGAAGTTGAAAACGCAATAATAAAAAAAACATATAGATGAAAATAACAAGTAAGGAAGTAAAAAGAGCATCCATTCTTATGCAAGTAAAGAGAGTTTTAGCATTTAAACTACACTGATGAATACAATTAATTCTAAAAGTTACAGTGAAAAAAAAAGTCATTTGGATTGACTTAATTTGAAGATGTTTGCAACACAGACGGCCAAGCGATACAGCCTCACTTCTGCGAACATGTTCCACCTCACATCTTGAGGGAAGCGCTCTCTGACTTGCCCCTTAAGGGGCCACATTCGGGCTCCCTTCATTAGGGTTTATTTGTGATGCGTTAGTAAAAAACAGTAATTATTATTTGTTATGTTCTTTGAGTGCAGTTATTGTCGCTACCTTAATAAGAATAATTCGAATACAAACTGAAAGAGTTTTACAGACACTTCTTAAGGCATTGTGCACTGAAATTAAATAACTTTAATTTCAACACTGCCTATATTTCAGAAAGAAAAAAAAATGGCCAACAAGCCAACTGAACCACAAGCATGTTCATATAAACACACGCTCCTGGATTATCCAAACATGATACTGACCGGAACATCCGAAGAGTCATCTGCCAAGTGCAGGCCAAAGTAGTCTCTTTCAGTCAGCTCCAGGTGCTTGAAGACAGCATCTTGCAAGACCTGCCCATGATCAGACTTCTGCAGATAGGGACACAATGCAGAAAATACATAAAAAAATCTGAATCTGAAAACTTGTTTGTACAACTGGGACACAAAATTGCCTTTTTAAAAGGCACACGTTCCTTTGCAGATCTCTGAGGCATGCCCTTGTCTGTTGCTGTTACCGAATTCCTCAAGTAAAACATCACAAGAGGCTACGAAGACACGGAAGGAACTAATTAAATCATATCTAAGTCAGTAGAACTTCACTGCAAGTGCCACGTTGTATCAAACTATGGAGCTGGAAAGAGCATTTCCCCTCCATACTTGTCTGGGATATTAAAGTTCACGGGGAAAAACTCATTCATCAACAATTAGCAAGAGAAAATGTACAAAGAGGGAAGCTCAGCCTGAGGGATACTGTAGTATAGTAAGTGTAGAGCTGGTAAGGGTAAACTGATGCGTGCAGTCAAAATTGCACTTAATTGCAATGTGCTTTGAAATCTGCTTTCTGAACATATCTATGGAGACTTTGGACAAGAATTGGAGATAGATTGTAATGAATTATAAGGCAGTCTTTTATCAAACTTGAATATGAATGATAGAGATGAAACATTATGAGGTTGAAGACAAAACATTATGAATATTGTAAGCCGCCAAGACATTCATTATCATCAAAACATTGCTAAAAGTAAAACAGTTTATTTGGATAACAAATTTAAAGACACTTTTTGGCAATTTGTTTAGATTAATGTACATCACTGTCTAATTCCACACTGTTTATGCATCTGTCTTCTGTCATGAGCAGCTAAATATCAATGGCAGAACCAAATCAGCATGTGCGTGTACAGGTACATAGCGAGAGTAAAGGTAATAGTTTTTTGTTTTGGTTTTTTTTTTTTCCTTCAGCAAAATGAGGCATTCATATGGAGAAAAATCTGTTTTATAAGCTACAACCCCATTGTTTGTCACTACGGCACCATGTAGTTGTCAGTATTCATTGATTGACAATCAAAGAAAGAGTTGTAAGACTGAGGAGATAAACTGTGGAACGACATGTGAAACAAAAATTCACATCTGATCCCGCTAAAATCAAGTGCGAGTGTGTAACAGTTACACACTGTAACTACAACTACACTATCAGAGCTCCCGCGGGAGAATACACGCACGCACACGTTCACTAACCTACTGCTTTCTTCCACCTCTCTCTCTCTCTCTCTTTTCCCCGGTGACACACTTTTGCAGCCCAGTGTGTGACCGTGAACATGCGCAAATTTGCCAACGCAAGGCACATGCGGGCGGATAGTTGACAGTTGGCTTGTTGATTATGGCGGGCCTCAAGGATCCCCAGCCGTCTATTAGCCCTGTGTGTGTGTGTGTGTGTGTGAACTGACACTGACTAACACAGTCTGTGTTCTGCTCATATTTTCCCGACTGCTCACTTCACTTCCCAATTTACGACACATCAAAAAGTATGTGTCCAAAGGATATCATGTGAAGTGGTTAACGTAATTCAAGGTTACCCGGAAAAAAAAAAAAAAAAAAAACTAGACTGATGGTTAGCCGTAATCCACAAACGTGCACTGATGTGATTCATAGCCATATCACAATGAATATTATTAAAAATGCATTAAGTTCTTGGTAGGATAGCCGGCTGAATATTATTAAAAATGCATTAAGTTCTTGGTAGGTCTTGGTTCTAGGTCAATTGAGAATTATGACCAGTGGGACCTGATAAGAATCATTTAGGAAAGAGGTCGCATCACTTCACTGGGACTGCAACTGAAAAGGGGCAGGATATACCTGTATATGTATAATGTAATACATCTGGGTTTAAAGTGTGGTTATTATCGAGTGAAAATGTGTGCAAGACTGATGAAAAATGTTCTATGATATTCCATCAACATATAAAATTTGCAACCCTACATAATTAACAGATTGAAGTTGAATGGCAATGCAAAGTAAAACTTGAATGGGTGTGCAAACAGGCAAGTTCCAAAGGTTAATCTGATGACTCACTGCACATGAAAAAGAAATCAGTACCTGATATAAAGTGATCAGAGCATATATCCTTGATGATCTAACGTGGTCATGTCAAAGATTTGATAGCCGTCGTGCTTGTCGTCTGACACACAATTTCCTCCTTTTTCCACCCCTGGTTTAGAGTCGCTGCCATTATCCCAAAATAACATTTCTCATCTCTAGTTGATCAATTAGAGCAACCATAAACAGCACAGGTATTCACGATTTTTATGAACACACAACGGAATTCGCGACTATTTTGCCTCTCGACGTTGATCTCATTCGGCCGCTTGCCCTCATGCTGCAAGCGCTGTGTGTGACATCACAAGGTGCGGGTCTATTGGCAGGCGCTACATTAAAAAAGCAACGCAACATATGAGGTTTACTGTATATTCTTAAAATAGTGCTTATTAACATTTTGTATGATTCCGATTTTGATTCATCAGAGAATTCACACAGACACCATTCAACCTACTGACACTTGCCATGAATAACACTTTCTTTCAATGCATTTTTTATACAAAGTATTTAATCTCTTTCAATTTGACACTTAAAGATACTGATATAAAATGGCACACTATTTGCATCAAACATATTTCCACAAGGGCTTCCTTCCCTTTTTAAGGCTATTCATAGCCGTGCTTACAGCTTCCACATCGTCTGAAGCAGCTTGCCAAAGTCAGATGTGCACACGCTCAGAGCTCCTTGTTGTTTTTTCTTCACAGGGAAGCCTTTGCCGCTCAGTGTATGTGTGTTGGAACAAGTGTGGCGGTTCTTAAAAGCATGAGAGGAAAATGTGCAAAGGGAGCGAACAGTCGTGAATTGTGAAAAGCGAGCCAAGAACAAGGGAGAGCATGTCCGCGCATTCTTTCTGCTCTTTTTAACAACAAACTTTGAGAGCAAACTTGGGTGTTCTGGAGGGACGACGGGCTGGAACTAAGCATGATATCAAACGGAAACTACGGCGAGAGTAAGACAAGACAAACAACAAGGGCAAGCAAGATAGTTTGTGTTTGTGTGTGTGTGTGTGTGTGTGTGTGTGTGTGTGTGTGTGTGTGTGTGTGTGTGTGTGTGTGTGTGTAACACATAGACTGAAAGAAAGTATGAAGACAGAGAGTCACAGAGGAAAAAAAAGACAAAAAGAGCAGCCAAGAAAAAAGGAGTGACTGACGACTCTGCTGGATGAGACAAACGCTCTTTTGTGGTTCTCTTCATCGGCCTACCACAATCACTGACACAAATAGTGTGTCCGTGCGTGAAAGTGAGGAGACGAGGCGCAGACAAAATACGTGGTGACAGAGGGCATCCGAACTGCAAGGGGAAATAAAAGATTGTGACACAAGAGGGCTCGTCTTCACTGAACCACGCCAAAATGCAACTTGCGGGAGAATTAACTTACATACAAGTACATTTGTATAACATGCTTCATAAAAACAACTGAATGCTGTGCTTCAAGTGCTTCTTTTTTACTCTGCGCAGAACTAAAAAGAAATAAACACACACACACACACGCACACGCACACTTCTTGGCAAAAAAACAGGGCAAAATCTTTAATAACCAAATCTGTTTATTAGCCATTCGGGAATTTCCATTGACATCACATGATGAGGTGATTACAACTGTCTGATGAAGAAACAGTCTGCCCCCCCCGCATTAACCATAAAAAAATACACATTTTTGAGAATTTAGATAATCTCAAGAAATAATCTCCACAAACTGTGAACTAACGGCTAGCATATCCGCCTCACGTTCAAACCTAGAATGTATGTTATGTTCATTGAAGGCGACAAATTGTCCTTCCTTTAGATTTCAATGTGAGTCAATAGTTGTCCAGAATGTGCCCTGTTTAGGCCCTACCTTTCAACCAAAAGGATGGGCTCAAGGTCACCTGGGAGACTAGTCAGGAGCAGTAGATTAGAAAAAGAATGGATGAATACATGGATGGATGAATTTCAACAAAAAAAATGTGTAAAAGTTCACAAACTGTATTTTTACAGTTTTAAAGAAAATGTGACCACCTCATTCATTGGGAACCTCATTTAACTTCTGAATGCGCAATATTAATCTCCGCATGCCTCCATTATAATCGCTTTTAAGTTACTTATTCAGTACCGTACAATGGAACTACTAAGATCAAACACAATCCATTCTATCACTGTTCTGGTCATCAATTTGTTCAGATTTCTCTTCCTTTCTGAAAATAGAATTAATCCAAAGTCACATTATTTAAGTTCTAGTGAGGTGATATAAATAGTGTCCGCAACACTGTAATTTAGTGGAAAGGTGAACGAGTGATGAGTACATCCACCTCATAGTTTTAACACTTTGGGGGTTACAATTTCAGTGACAGAGAGTCTCCATGCTTCAACTTTTGCCACTCCCCCGCCAAAGCAAAATATATAGATATGTTAAGTTATTTAAAACAATTACAATAAACTACTGTAAAACGCTATAGATCTCACCATGTATATTGTAGAAGTGACTTTAGGCTTTTCCCTCTCAGGGGTAGCCACAAGTCACGCACAGTTTTTATGCGAGATGCCCTTCCTGATGCACCCCACGTATTTTTATCTGTCCCTGGGAACAGCAGTTGAGCGGGAACCCAACACAATCTGTGTGAAAGGCAGTATGTACCACTATCACAATCCTAGCACTCATAAACTATGTACACTGTCGGATCAGGTGGTGCATGCGGGCACCAGGTAGCCTCCAAGGACCCCAAAAGTAGCCCATGAGCTTGATCCAAACGTAGCTCACCAAAGATGAGGCATTGCAATTTTCTAGGCATGTTGTATGAGTGATCACTTGAAAATGTAAACAAATGAAGAGATTGATAGAAATAGTGTTGTATATGGGTACTTATCTGTTTCCTAAATAATCATTGAGAGAAATAATGAACATGATCTGCAAAAGTGAATGCCAATTACTAATAGAGCTACCACTAACTAATCTTTTTAAAATGTATTATCCTATCAATTATTCAACTTTTTCAGGATAGTCCGTAAATTATTGCATGAACCAATTTTGGTGGTCGAGTTTGCCGACTTTATTTCTAGCCCAAATAATAACACATAATAATGTCGTGTTTAACGTAATTTCAGAAAATGTGTTATTTCAGACTGATAGCTCTGCACTATTCAGCAGCCAGGAGTAGCTCTCAGCTTCAAAAGGTTGGTGAGCCCTGCTGTCGATACTGTACTGGTATGGCTGGGCAACGGCCAGCTAGATCTCACTTGGAACCCAGACA
Organism: Hippocampus comes; assembly: GCF_001891065.2. Taxonomy (NCBI): domain Eukaryota; kingdom Metazoa; phylum Chordata; class Actinopteri; order Syngnathiformes; family Syngnathidae; genus Hippocampus; species Hippocampus comes. Next base: position 2,482,163 of record NW_017805698.1, on the reverse strand, counting down.
CATATTTTTTATTGTGAAAGATCATGTGATACAACATGGCCTTTAGATTGGTTTGGTTTTGGTTCCGACTGTGCTTCCAAACTGGCACAATTTGAGGCTCCATTGTGGAAAGAACCTTTTTAGTCTTAATGCAAGGTTCAACAGATCGCTCCATGTAAGCAACATGCGTGTGCGGCATTGTTTCTGTTCCCATGACAATAAGCAAGTGCCTCTGGATTTTCACTCGCCATTAGAATGAAGGCCGGTCAAGGCTAGAATCAATAGAAGTATTGTGGCTCGCAGGATGGCTGGTCTTTCCAGGAAGTTACTGCGGCTGCGGGGGTCTGATCAATGACACTGACAGAGACCGAGTCATTCATTCAGCTCCATGCAGGAAAGGGGGATTGTGGGGAATCGTGAGCAGGAAGCAGAGAGGGTGAGTGGACAAAATAATGTATTTTCATTTCGTTACTTTGTGATTGTGGGATGAAGCTGGATGCATTTCTTGGATAAAAAAAACCTCATGTGCTTGGCATTTGACATGACGTTTTGAATAATATTTCAATTCCCTTCCTCAAGCTATTCCGCTTTGAAGACACTGAAAGTAGCTCAATAGCCAGAGGCATAGGCTTGGTCTCAGCAACACACCCAAGCACCACCTGCATCAACAACGAGTGCAGGGACATCCTTCTATATTGTCAAATTCGAAGACACACCCTTCATCAGGGCATATTTGCTTTACAATGAGCATGCAGGTGTGCGTTCTGCACTCAAACACGCACAGGACCATGTCTACAACAGGAAGTGATGTATCTGGAGTAATGTCGTTGGAAGAATCGTGCATGTTTTGTGAGTCACAACAGGGATTTTACTTATGAGCAAGTCATTCTCGACAGGCGTATCAAAACAGACACAAAGGGGGAATTGAATGTGTTCGCGCATCTGGTAATAGACTGCTGTAATATTAGTCAGGACCAAACGTGACACCTCCTTTTATGTGAGGCTCCACTGGCTGCAAATGTGAAAAACACCAGAAGACATGCAGACAGATATAAACGCACCATCATCACTGTCTTCTATGAGTGGCCTTAATCAACCACAGAAATCAGCACTTTGATTCACGTCATAGTGCCACCAAAAGTAATAACACACAGTACATTTCTCAAGTCAAAATAGATGAAGGGTCCGGAAGACTCACTCAACTGAAGTGGTTGTAGATGCACAGTTAGTAAAGCGTGAACATGTTTACAATTCAATGGGGGATTCTTTTTGTATATCTAGTATTTCAATGGGCTTCCTGAAAAGTACTTTGTTTTATTAATCTGTAAAGTACCTTAGTTTACAGTGGTATTGTGTTTTAAGATGATTAATCTGTAAGTGAAATTCTATGCAAAAAGGACTTCTTAGGTCGACAGAAATTCTTTAGGATAGGTTGGAGAGAATGTGTTTTTGACATTATGTTCTTCAATTGACTGGAATTGGTATTTTTACATAATGCATCTATTCTTGCTTCTTGTCAAAACATTTTGGATAAAGCCTGTTTTTAGGGGCATGGATCTCACCATTAAAAGACAATTTAATACGTATCTTGACACATGGGGTGCAATTCAAGGCCTATTGGATTTTAAAGTGAAATGATTTGATTCAGTTTTGATGCAGTGAGTTTCTTGTTGTCATTTTATATACATGAGAAGGAACTTGTCAGTACTGTTAATGTGGGAATACCTTCAAAGATATACAGTATCCCTCCAATAAAAGATAATTCGATCTATTTTAAAGTTCATTCAATTTGGCTCGATTCATTAAACCTGCATCTTCTAAATCAAAACGGATTTTAGGAATTGTTTGTTGTTACATCCCTACTGTTTCTGTCTTTCATTTAAAAGGAACATGTGTTTGTGGGATGAGCACAACACCGAGTATTATTTCTCAAGGCTGAAAGGCAAGCTCCACTGAAGTACTTACGCCGACTTTAAAAGCCTGGACGGTGTTGTCCAGCAGCAGTACGTTGCACACAACCTGTGTGTGGTGCCTGTCTCGCTCCAGCTCCGTCGCCCGGACATTGTAGGATCTGCCAGGAGGCAAGCGGAAGCGCGCGCTCATCACGCTCCTACCAGGGTCTGTAAAGTTTAAAAAAAAAAAAAAAAAAGCAGGAACGGGATGTCAGTAATGAGTGGAAGAAAAACATAGCAAAATAGGTAGAACTATAAATCGGAGCGTTATCAGGGTCAGTGTGTGATCTGTGAACAAACATGATTGTACATTATAGCACAGCGTCATAATGATAAAGCAAAGGATGACGATGATGTGCCTTCCATCCCCCATCACTGCAACATGGCGAGAAAGATTGTACAAGCAAAGACTTGCAGCACAAGCTTCATGTCGAAAGAATGTCAATAAGTACCAAAGAAGCAGCAGATACCGAACGTGGAAAGTACATTGCGACAACAGTACTTAGGGCTACTTCGAAACAGAATGCCACAAAACCAAAAACAGTTAAATAACAAAGCTGACTTTTTTTTTTTATTCCTTCTGCTTCATGATCTCAGGCACGTTTAAGTGAAGAGAACCATGTAAAAACAAAAACCCAATAATAAATACATCATTTTTACTGAGCAAGTCTTGTTTCAGAATAGCAGTCTATTAAGCCATCCATCCCCTTTCCTTGAAGCCGATCCGAGCCGACTTTGGGCCACGGACAACAACAGTTCCAATTCAATAGATAGCCTGCCGATAACTTTTGAAAACTATATTCAGCTATATTTGTCCTTTTTTGCTCTTGATTATCAATTACTCACTGGCTTCTGGTTGTGTCACATTTGCTTTCGAGCAAGCAATTGTACAACCACTTAGGTGTTGTGTTTATTATTTTACTTTGTTAACTGTTTTGTTAAGCGCTTTGTTACAGCTACCGCTGTTGTGAAAGCGCTATATAAATCAGCGTGTGTGTGTGTGTGTGTGTGTGTGTGTGTGTGTGTGTGTGTGTGTGTGTGTGTGTGTGTGTCAAAAAAAGCCCATCTTGACCGCTTGACTCTTAGCAACTACTGCCCCATTTCTAAGCTTCTCTTTGTGTCAAGAATTCTTGGAAAACATGTAACAAACCAGTTATTCACCATATTGAATGGATGCAATATATACAGTATACACATGCAAACTCCACATCGGAAGCACTGAGCTCAGAATCGAACCCTGGACCTCTGGCACTGTGAGGCGGACGTGCTTACCAATCCTCCACCGTGCCACCCCCATTAAAAATGTTTATTTATTTATTTATTTTTGTCTCCTCCCACGTGATCCATCATAACAGTAGTCCATATTGTATGATATTCCCTTAAGAGTTATGGTCCTGTCATCGGGCACCGCTTTCTTTGGTCTCAAGGGCTGTGTGAGCACATTAAGGTTTGTGTGCAATTATGCATGTTGAATGGTTCCCTGATCGTGTGAGTTGCTTGTTGTGAACATCTTGGTAGAACTATTATACGATATAAATCTGAATCCAGTAGCAACAACTCACCTTCTTACATTTAAAAAAATAAAATAAAATACAGTGCAGTAAAATATTTATGGTGTTACAGTGGTATCTTGACTTATGAGTTTGTTTCCGGGAGCAAGCTTATAACTAGTGTTTACTCTATGTTCTTAAACAAATAATTTGGGGCATTTGTCAAGGTAACACTGTACGTGAAGCACGAGAATCCAAAAAAAGCCAATAACCTCCCTGCAGTTGGCTGGTGACCAGTCAAGGTACCACTTCACCCACAAACCTTATGAGGACAAGCTCTATACAAATAGGATGGTCGGATGGACAGGAAATAAAATCCCTTCAGCGGCACCGAGACTTAACATACTGAATCAATCAATGTAACAGCAATTATTTCATACACCATTCTTTTTTGAGTGATCGATACTATCAAGTGGCCACACGCAGACAGTTATGCCATGGACACAAAGACAAAGCTTGCAAGAGCACCAAACACCAAAACGAAGGGAAGAAAGAGTTTGAAGCACTGCTGAATGCTGAAGGAAGGGACAAGCGGACGCTCTACTATCACTGGCTCACAGTGGGATACATAAATGATGAGGACTGACACACAGACTATCCCCACAGGCTGGCTTGCCTTCCACTGCTCTCTTCGTGTCCGAACAGTTTTGTGCGACCCAGCTGAAGACAAATGCATCACATACATACACACAGAGGAGAGGAGGATATTAACTGAAAAGTGTGTGGACTTAATTACATTGTTTTTCCTATAACAAATCTGTGTGCTGTAAAAAATGAACAAACTCAATAGAGTGGCAATGCTAAATTTAAATGCGTCTTAGCATCATACAATTGGGATTTTGAACATTTTCCACAAAAATATACCTCTTTAATCACGCTAAGCTTTAGAGTAACGTAGACTAATTCACAAATAACTTATACAAATAACTTTGTACAGTACTGTAGTCTTGGCTTTGCCCTGCTGAGCTGGACAGGACATCCACACTCCCCTGAGAGACGGATATGGTGCTCCGGAAGCACGCTAACATTATTGCTTCCTGCAGGCAGTAGTGCTTACAAACTATGTGTGTGTAACAAGATCCAACAGTCTTGTTCTCTGCTGGGCTCCTCCAGCGCTCTCTCCGCTTATCGTAAACACAAACAGTCCTGCAACCTTTCCTGTCGGCGGGAACAAACTCATTTAAATACATGCAGAAAACACCCCTAGTGTCACACATCACCGTTCACACAAACATCAACCACGGCCCAGTGCCAACAATTCAAACCCAGAAGCACTGTGAAACACCTGAACATTGCAAGAGTGTGTGACTCAAACCCTGATGCACCAAACTATTCGCCCTCGTTGCTAAAGAATCAATCTTCAAAATAAGTTACACTCCCTTCAATTGCAGAACTGAATTTGCCCTATTCATTTTTTTGTTTTTTTTATCTTAATTTATTCGAGAGATGGGCCATGAATTGTATTGTTTATGGAATAATTGAAATGAAACGATGCCACAGACAAACAGGTGGTGAACTGCACAGCTACCTGTGTGGGACCTTTTACATGACTTGAGTTTTCTTAATTACTAAATAAATAAATGAAAAAGATGTCCATGAGGCTTTTTAAACAACATATCTAATTAAAACAACCCAAATAGAGACTGAAAAATTCCCTCTCTGGATTTTCCAGACAGTCTGGGCACAGCATTGTGGGTTTGTCTGTATCCGGCAGAAAGTCACATTTAACTTGTAAACTTCCACATAGACAATGACACAAGCCGCCGGCACGCACACCAAAAGGAACTGCCAAGCAGTCAAACTTTGAAGGGTTAGTGGGAAGACTATAACTCCTCTGAGGAGCCCAGAAGCCAACAATAATACTTTTTATAATTTCCTCAGGAAGCAGAAGCAGGGTTTCCAAGTGCACCAAACTAAGTGATTTTGTTCAAAGCTCGAGCAAAAATCATGGTAGCTAGCCCTAAAACTCACTAAAGGTTGTGATGGAGATCAGTATACCTTGAAGTACAGAGGTCTCAAACGCGTAGCTGAATAGAGTCTGCTGTCAGTGCTCCAAAATATCGCAAAAGCATGTGAAATCATTCAAGTGTAGTCAGCACTCCAGAATTCACCAAAAAGGTGCAAAAACTCAAACCACTGAATCTAGATGTGTGAAATGAACCATGTTGAGATTCACTCAAACATCATGTGATGGGGCAGCCAATTTTTAACTGAAACACCTAACTCAGTTTGCTTTAGAAATATTCCAAGAACAAATGTGCGAGCAATAATTATAGAAGCAATAAAATTCAACTGAGTTTGCACCTAACTCTTGATGTTCGATTTGCATTATTTGTATAGTTTGCATTTTTGGATGCATATGGGCTTTAAAGCCCTGAACCAACAACATACATAATGACAACAACAACAGCATATGTGGGGACTCAAGCCACTTGATGATCAGATTAAAATTCAGAAGACTAATATGAAATAATGCAGATTTTTCTCATTTTATAAAATTAAGGATTCATTTTTTTACAACTAAAACAAATTATGGCTAACGCAAGGCTATATAGTACAGATATATATATATATATATATATATATATATATATATATATATATATATATATGATACACGCAAAAGAGGTTCACAACTAAGTGACTCAGTAAGATACAGAAGTAGGCCATTCGTAATTTTTCGCAGATGATACAGACTATACAGTATTGATGTGAGTATTGTTATATTGTCTGTCTGCCTGTGTTGCTGTACTATTTGTGTTCTGCTATCTCTTGCTTAGCCAATCTATAATTCAAAACTGTGATAGCCAATCCACATGCAGCCAAGTGAACTCATTCACATGACGCTGCTGACTACCTCTGCCTTTGTTTATTGCATTGCATAAGTTTATTGCAGTGTCAGCAAATTTCATGGCAAAGCCAAGAGTTTACCCTTGAGGAAACATTTACTGGTAGTTTTATGAACATTAAAATCATAATTGTGTGATTGCGTCTACTCTTGGTTCTTCCGAACAATCTTTTCTAGTTCCTGTCACTGGCAAGTGCTTTTCTTAAGGCTACACAACTGGCACTGCAATGCAGTTAGTGGATAATATAACAGCTCGCCTAGCTTCTTTGGTTAAGGTCTTAAAAATCTTTGTGTGCAACTGTGCATGTGTACAAAATAATTGTGCACAAGCGCACATTTGGCCTTTGGTGCATAAGTTGAAAAAAGCAAGATAAAGCAAGGAAGCAGGCAGACAAGTAATGTTCGGGCTTCCGCTCTGTTTCAAATGCATTACACAGCTACAAAAACATCAAGCTTGAACAGCCACCCGTATGGAATGTCCCTCTCTAAATGCATGAATGAAATGCATGCGTCAGCCTACCTGGATTCATTGATTAGAACACACGTCTGATGCTGCAGCTTTCACCAAGCTTACTCCAACATTTACAGGAATGCTAATATTATATGGGTCGAGCTTCTGCCATTTGTAAAGTTGCCCCTAGATACCGCAAATGTCGTTGCTGTTTGGTCTGATATACTGTATACCCACTATTGGCTGTTGTTTATTGGTCAGCCAACATGGTTCAGACAAAAAGCAAAGCAATGTGGCTAGATTAAACCATTTCTTGCAATGTATTAACAAGATCACTACTTTCTAGTACAGCATGCAAGCACACCAAGATGCGTATGGTATGTAAAGTAGAAACACAAAACACAGAGAAAGAGATCCAGGATAGATTAAAGCAGCACATTCCTCCTTTTTTCTCTCTCCTGCTGACTCTTACATTCAAATGTTAGCAGGGGTTGTGCTTCCACCATCATTTACCGAAATTTACACCTTGTCAAATGGCTATACAAATGCTTCTAATGGTCACAGTTAAATCCTCAAGGTACAGCTCCAAACACTTGACCTTTAAGCGAAATTTGCAGCTCAATAATAAGACCACAACGCATCATGGATGGTCCACGGTGCCTTGAGATACGATTGACCTAAGATACAAGATACGAGCCGTCATTCGGACGATTTTTTTTTTTTTACTTTGAGTTGCAGGCAAAAATTGGAGATGTAAGCATTGTTTGTCGGCAGACAACTCAGCTCTCTTTAAAGTCGATGTTTCGACAAATGGCGAACAATTCTTCAAAAAGAGCCGTTTGCAACCCGTTTATTGCCACTCCCAGTTGATGGTTACTGTCAAACTAAACATAAAACAAAGAGAAATGCACATTTAAAACAACCACATACCTTTACCTTCAAGTCAGCTATCTTAATGATAACGCTTCATGGGAAACACCATAGTATAATGTATAGCATCAATGTGGTAGTGTTGATCACGCTTTCAGCAATGGATATTTGAACATAAACAGTGTGGCAACACATGTAGATAGACAATTTAACAATACTCATAGGCATATACATATTCTTCATCCTGTGTGCATCTCTTACAGTGGTTATGAAACTTCGTTTCAGACTGAGACATAAGTCATTATACTGCCCCCTGTGGCCAAGTCACTCACACCTGAGGGCGACACATTGAATTCATCATGATACATAAACTGTTTCATTCTTTACCTTCTATTTAATTGCGTAATTAATGTATGTTTTTTTAATTACAATATAATTTCTGTAATAAAAACTAATTACATTTTTTCTTGTTTTGTTTTTTTGGGGGGGGGGCAACAACCGTTTAATGGTATTTTAATTCATGAAGAAAGACAGTTTGTGATAAGTGTTTGGAGTTATGAGCGTGGTCACCAAATGAATTCAAGTTGTATCTCAAGGCACGGCTGTACGGGTTCCAAAAGTCATGCATACTGGCAAAATGAATATTAATTAATTAAAACCCACACAAAAACACAATTACAACTAGGTTAACTTTGCTCAACAATCACCGTCACTGTCAGATAACCAAGTTGTCCTAAGAAACAGTTGGTGCTCAGGCAAATGCTAAAGCAAAAATAATCTCATCAAAGTTTGGCCTATTTTGAGGCACCTGCTTTACACTGCAGACATTTTTCTTGGAAACTCTGAATAGTCTAATCTTGCTTTTTCCTGAGAAAGAAAATTAAGTTTAAGTTTAAGGACATAGCTTCAAAAGGTAGATGGGTGGGGGCGGGGGTGCTACTAGGAAACAGCTTTCATCAACTGCCTTATCCTTTGAGGCCATACAGGTCATTCAATGCCTTCTGTAAGTGTGTCCTGTTTATTTTGTCAAAGCATGAAAACTCATCCATCCATTTTTTGGACCAATTTCCTCAATAGCGTTCGTTGTCAGTGGGCTTTGGTTGTTGACATTCATGTTCATTGTTTTGTTTACACAATTGAGATGTAATTAACATGCCCAAAAGTTCTTTGCGACAAGAAAAAAAAAAACACTAAAACTGTTGGTGATCGTTTGGCGAACTCTTCCGACCTTGAACTAACCCAGGTGAGAACGCAACATTCGTTACCTTCGAAAACACACAATTGTTCGCAGCTCAGTGGCATAGGGGCTTTACAGACAGAAAAAAATGTGCATTTTGGTTCTTGAGTGTCTGTAGGTGGGGATAGCAGTCATTTTGTTAGCTATACTAGTTACACTCTGGACTGTGCTTGTGGGATTCAAAACAAAGACTCAGTATACATTTTGGCTGAGGATTTTTAAAAAACATTATGTTCGTGTATTATCCCATATAAAATAGAGTTGTGTGGGAGGGCCTGTCTTTGTACCACTGGCTGTACGAAGAGGTGAAGATGAAAAGATGCTAAATAAAATGGTGTCTGGAGTAATCCTGACTCTTGGCCACTACTTGCAGCATGCAAATTAAAAGGTGCATGCACATCTTAACGTGTTAAAAATCATACAAATGATACAAATCTCCCAGCATTGGGCTTTCTTAGCAAAACTTTATTTCTGCTGGCATCATTCAACCAGGCCAAAAACCCTGACTCAGAGGTGCAGCCTTTATTTTATCAGAGCTGGCACAGCTTTGACATCAAATACTGCGTGGCATTTAAGGAGCTTACCCAACGTTGATTCTCAATAGTCTGACTGCGGCCAGTGTAATGACTGGTCACAAGGATATTGTGACTGGCATTTTGTCATGGATTATCGTGTTGATAATTCACGTTCATTGATTTGTTGACAGAATTGAGATGTAACCCCTACGTGTACATTTAAAATATGTCATGTGAGCTACGAAATACTTGAGGTTTGAGTTCGACGTGCCCGTGACATTACAGGAATTAATATGAACCTGATGTCCACATGGTATATATGCAGTTCAGTAATTCATAGAAAACTGCATTACATATTAGAGACTTCCATATCCATAACAAATGGGTTATACATAGGAGCCTGTTTCAGATTAATCTGACTTTACACAAGATTAGTGCAACGTCTGACCTGAATGACGACGAACCATCGAAACGGATTCACTTCGATTAAAAAAAAAAAAAAACCCTGCACAAGAAAATGCGATCTTAATCCAACAAAGAACACCCTGACCTACTGATAGACAACATAATGCAAAGATGAAAAAAGACGCCCAACATACACACTGAGAACAGACACAAGAGCGCGGACATGATTCAAAAGCCTAACAGAAAATCACGAACCCTAACTAGCATGTATCATGAAGACTTCAAATTGGATTATCATGATACCAATATTGTGACTTCCATACTATACATGTGTAAAATACCTCAATTCCAATAATGAAATGATACCATTGCAAAACTCCGTAAAAGCAGTCAAATCATAGTCTGACAGTATAAATTGAAGTTCACCACTGGAAAGTAAATCTAAAAGCAAAACTATTCATTCTTTGTAAATGCCTGACGCTGAAAATGTACTTCCAGCTTCATACTCGTGTATTTATATGAGCATCTGCTTGGACATTTTTTTTTGGGGGGGGGGGGGGTTAAATGTATTATTCACATTGTACTGTGCAGGCAGCCAGTTTCATCTCTGGCTTTATGTCATTACACTTCTCCCCTTGGCCTTTGGTCATCACTGTAATCCTTCTAAGAGAAAAAAAACAACAACAAAACATCTGGAGGTAATCCTTCATCTGTGAAATGTGCTGATGTGACACAAAATAATAATTTGAAGTCTAACATTTGACATTAAGGGGAATCTTCTTTCGAGAAGATTTCTGTTCCATTTAATATCAATGAGGCTGATCTCCTTCCTGCTACTACAATTTATCACCAGCAAAAACAAACTGAGTGCAACTGTACAAAAACATTCTCCAACATCTGAGAATGTCCCTTAATCTGCCTTAGGAAAATACATGACCTACAAAACTATAAAGCAGAATTATAAATCGGTTAGCCATTGTTAATCAGCTGCTCGGCTAACGCTTAAGTGGCGCTAAAATATGCAAAGACGACCCAAGCCCAATGATGTGTCCTGTATAAATGTGCCCCAAGAGCTGTGATGCATTGTCCTCTTCCTTAGCGGCTTTCTACTGGCACCCAGGCTGAGCGAGAGCGGGCAGAACCCGCCGTGAGTCAGCCAAAGCCAGCCCCCCGCCTCACGTTGAAATCAGAGAAACCACAAGAATGTAACAGCTTCTGTTATTATCCCTCCCTGCTGCCTCAAGTCCTGATAGCTTGCCCCACAGTGAGGCTGCCTCCTGTTTCCCCTACTTGTCTTGTTCTCTCTCTCTCTCTCTCTCTCTCTCTCTCTCTCTCTCTCTCTTTTTCTACCTCACAGCGATTCCGCCTTGTTTGCAACAATCTTCGCCACCCTCGGGTTGCGTTGAAACACGGAAACGTTCCCAGGAAGCGAGCGTTGTTGCCGTCCTGCATGTCGCGTCTGTGTGTGTCCTCCAACCAAATGCACTATTTTGCACAGATTCCTCGTGTCGTCGTCGTCGTGACGAGTGTCTGGATGTCTCCTCGTGCTCCTTCAAATAAATAATGCACATGAAAAAAACGTTGCTGGGTTGTTTTCCTTGCCTGCTGGGGAGATGTGGATTTTGATCAGAATGGGTTACTTTCACTCAAGGTTGGGTTAATTATTTTTGACCCAGCAGATTGGGTTGAAGAACTGACACTCGTTGGAATTTTGGACGGTTTGAGGTTATGATTTGACGATGAAAGGAAAATGCTGGTTCCAGGCTGACAACAGTTACGAGCTCAGTGAGGTTGGACCACCTGAGAACATAGAGATCAAGTTATTCAACAACTGCAGGCTGACCCACTTGAAAATATCCTCACTAGAGGGTGTGAAAGTTTTTTTTTTTTTTTTTGCTTTGTCCTGAGAAAACCTCAAAAAGTAGCCTAATTTTCCAACTGTGGCCACTGGGTGGCGCCGAATGCTTGGATTGATTCAGTTGAGGTTTGCTCTCCACCGGCACCAGCTGTCACTCACTGGACCATGGTCATTGTAGTTAAAAATTTGCGGGAAAAAAAATCAGTAACAAACTGCATTGGTGCCCAAAACAAATTTTGGAAATAAACCCAACTACAATTATAGTAA